>NW_025048899.1:0-98962 GCF_019279795.1 Protopterus annectens | reverse complement strand
ACCTCCCCTCCTCCATCTCCCTACACAGACTCCTTATATTACAACGTTACAATTTAACACTAAGTAATGTCCCTCTCCCATCCTGCATCACTGCCTGCTGTTTACCCATCTCCCTACGCAGACTACTTATATTACAATGTTACATTGTAACACCAAGTAATGTCCCTCTCCCCTCCTGCATCACTGCCTGCTGTTCACCCATCTCCCTACACAGACTCCTTATATTACAATGTTACATTGTAACACTAAGTAATGTCCTTCTCCCCTCCTGCATCACTGCCTGCTGTTCACCCATCTCCCTACACAGACTCCTTATATTACAATGTTGCATTGTAACCCTAACTAATGTGCCTCTCCCCTCCTGCATCACTACCTGCTGTTCACCCATCTCCCTACACAGACTCTTTATATTACAATGTTACATTGTAACACTAAGTAATGTCCCTCTCCCCTCCTGCATCACTGCCTGCTGTTCACCCATCTCCCTACACAGACTCCTTATATTACAATGTTACAATTTAACACTAGGTAATGTCCCTCTCCCTCCTGCATCACTGCCTGCTGCTTCACCCATTTCCCTACACAGACTCCTTATATTACAATGTTACATTGTAACACTAAGTAATGTCCCTCTCCCCTCCTGCATCACTGCCTGCTGTTCACCCATCTCCCTACACAGACTCCTTATATTACAATGTTACATTGGAACACTAAGTAATGTCCCTCTCCCCTCCTGCATCACTGCCTGCTGTTCACCCATCTCTCTACACAGACTCCTTATATTACATTGTTACATTGTAACACTAAGTAATGTCCCTCTCCCTTCCTGCATCACTGCCTGCTGTTCACCCATCTCCCTACACAGACTCCTTATATTACAATGTTACATTGTAACACTAAGTAATGTCCCTCTCCCCTCCTGCATCACTGCCTGCTGTTCACCCATCTCCCTACACAGACTCCTTATATTACAATGTTACATTGTAACACTAGGTAATGTCCCTCTCCCCTCCTGCATCACTGCCTGCTGCTTCACCCATTTCCCTACACAGACTCCTTATATTACAATGTTACATTGTAACACTAAGTAATGTCCCTCTCCCCTCCTGCATCACTGCCTGCTGTTCACCCATCTCCCTACTCAGACTCCTTATATTACAATGTTACATTGTAACACTAAGTAATGTCCCTCTCCCCTCCTGCATCACTGCCTGCTGTTCACCCATCTCCCTACACAGACTCCTTATATTACAATGTTACATTGTAACACTAAGTAATGTCCCTCTCCCCTCCTGCATCACTGCCTGTTGTTTACTCATCTCCCTACACAGACTCCTTATATTACAATGTTGCATTGTAACCCTAACTAATGTCCCTCTCCCCTCCTGCATCACTGCCTGCTGTTCACCCATCTCCCTACACAGACTCCTTATATTACAATGTTACATTGTAACACTAAGTAATGTCCCTCCCCTCCTGCATCACTGCCTGTTGTTCACCCATCTCCCTACACAGACTCCTTATATTACAATGTTACATTGTAACACTAAGTAATGTCCCTCTCCCCTCCTGCATCACTGCCTGCTGTTCACCCATCTCCCTACACAGACAATTTATATTACAATGTTACATTGTAACTGTTAACTAAAATCAAAAATTCAATACACAGGAGGTTCAGATTCAAAATTTTACTAGTGTACACCAGGAGGCAAAAAAACATACAAGTACACAATTTTGTCTGACATGGTGCAGGAAGTACAGAATATTTTATAGTGTTTGCATTCAAGTTATGCCCACTTTACTGACGTGGTTAGTCACAAGGCATCTACATCGCATTTACTAACAGTATTCTATTCATCTAATAGTGCTGATGCAGTACATTTAAAAAAACTTTTCCTTTAGATACAATACGGCTTTGCTATCCAGCTGGTCAGTCATAATGTCTTTCTGTAAAGTTACTTCTCAAAGGTCTCATATCAGTTCGAATACAATAGCAGCTTCAGTCTTTTAATGCATGTCTTTGTTCTGTTACACTTTCTCACACAGCTGTGTTTTTATCTTACAAGGGCAAGTTACTCCATCAGGAAAGGAAGTTTTAATTATTTACAAGGACAAGTTATCTTATCAGGAAGGAGCAGAAGATTTACACATTTAATTTCCTGACCCAGCAGATAATCACTTATGAAAAGCATAAACATTAAGCTTGCTGAGCTGGCAGCTGCCAGGGTCAGGGGTCAAAGCACACTGCAGTTTCAGAAGCTACTTGCATTTACACATGAATTTATCCCTTCTGTTATATGATTAATAGAATAAAATGCATTATAAACTACCTTGCTTTTAAACTAGCATTTCACATATATTTAAATGCATATTTTTCTAACATTTTCCCCCCTATTAATACTTTTTATTCTATTTTGAAGTATGCATTGTGTTATTTCATCTCCTAGCCTTTTCCGCTCAGGATTTTCAGCTAGGTGAGTCATTTAATCTATACTTCAGAAAAAGCGTCATCTGAAATCAATCTTTCAATTTCAATATCTTGGTAGAAAGTTTCAGTAACAGATACATCAACAAAATCTTCGATTAATCTTTTCATGCAGGGAATTCCACAGCAAACACATGCCCCTATTATGAGTATACCCACACAAATGGCAATCAGAATATTCATTAGGATGGAACCCCACCCCCCAAACAGATTCTGGAAAAAGTCCATCAGTGGGTTTGGGCCTGGTTCAGTCATAGCTGATACTTGCTGAATTACCTCTAGGTGATTATTTATCTCGTGGCGATTGTCAGGGATGAAAGCACAGCATTCTTCTTTGATAAGCGCGCATTCACCTCTCCGCGAGGGTGAAGTCAAGAGCCATCCGATTTTGTAGCACAACAGTTCTCATTGCATTCAGTTCATCAGTCACCAATTCTAGGGCAGAAAAAGTTGCATTACTCATTACTTCGAGAAGTTTCGACAACTTTCTCAGCTCCCAGATCGATTTGACTGCTCCATAAGCTGGGAGTATTCCTGCTCAGGATATAACACTGTCACTCAAGTCCATATGAGTCAATTCACTTTTGTCTTTTACTGAATTATGGTCTTTCCAACCAGCTTCGATCTTCCCAACTGGATTCACAGGTTTCTTAACTGGACCTTCGGATTTTCAAGCTGTTTCCATTACATTTCGTATCTTACCCATAGGTAATTCTGCAGTATGTCTTATTGCCGGAACCAAGTAACCCAAAAAACAACTGCCGGACCAATTCTCAGGTAACCATTTATATGCCTTTTTCCCCACAAATAAAATAACAGTTTTCTACTTTAGTACTAATACACATTAGCCCTGCATGAAACATTTTTTGATCTATAACTGACAATTGTTTAAACAAAACTGGATTTTTTTGAATGTCACTCATTGTCGTTTTCAATGAGTTTAAATACGAGTCATAATTAGTATTGCAAAAAGTATTGCCATTACTATTCTTAATATAACATCAGTAAGATATGGTTATATTGTAATTGCTCCAGCCTACCTGGAGGGTGTCATTTTTATAGAAACATACAAATCCTTTTTGTGTGACAGGTAAAAATAAAGCTATTTTGTCCTGTGATCTCACAGTTCCTGTGTCGAAAAGTAAATTCTCCCAAGTCTCATTTATTCCCAAAGGGACAGCGGACATTACCAGTCCTCCATATGCTGTTGGTATAGCTGTACAAATCCAGCAATTTGAAATGTTCATAGTCTCTGCATACACACGTTTCATGGCCAGGTATGTGTTAAAATTTGGATGCCAGTCTATAGACGTTTCATCACGCCTTCCCACTTTCACTTGTGTGGTTGTGTGTAGGATGAACTACAGCAAGAGGAAAATTGTCACAATTACAGTTAATAAATGTACACACAACAAAATGATTATGCAACATCTCTGGGGTTGATCTAAACTTCTATTCGCTTTGTTTTTGGCCATCTCGGTCTGGTTGTGTATCAGTCTCAAAGTTTTTATCAAGTTGAAAGTTCTTTACCGGTTTACAATGCATCAAATGAACCCAGGACGTCCTCTTGGCCACTCTAACTGCAGTAGGTGTTGCCAACAGAACCTGGTATGGACCTTCCCACTTTGGACTCGCCCAGTTTTTCCTTTTCGTCACTTTCAGCCAAACCCACGACCCTGGGGCCAAGACTGCTTCCACCGTCTGGTCTGTTCCTTATCTGAAAGAGAGTTAAACTGCAAAACAGACCTATTCGTTAACAATTTCTTCATATATTCTGCTAACGAACTGTCAGCCTCCTGCTCTGCAGGCATGAGAGCTTTCCACTGAGGCACATAATATGCTCTCCCAAAAACCATTTCAAAGGGAGTCAAACCCTTTACATTTAGAACCGTTCTCATACTCAGCAGTGCTAAAGGCAGACAGTATATCCAATTCTTTTGGGTCTCCTCTACTAGCTTCCTAAGTTTACTTTTTAGGGTACCATTGTACCTTTCCACCAGTCCTGCTGACTGTGGGTGGTAGGCACAATGGTTCTTCAAGGAGATACCAAAAAATCTCCCAAGCTGGTGAATCGTTTGATTCACAAAATGTGTGCCATTGTCACTATAAATCCTCTCCGAAATGCCAAATCTAGGGATTATTTCTTTTATCAGGGCTTTCGCCACTGTTGCTGCATCCGGGCTTTTGGTTGGAAAAGCTTCTACCCATTTAGAAAACATGTCTACAATAACTAAACAAAACTTCTTCCCTTCACATTTATTCAATTCTATGAAATCCATACAGATAGTATGGAACAGGTATGGTGGTATAGGAAAACTTCCTTGCTTGGTTTTAAATGCTCCTTGTGCATGGTGCTTGTTACAAGTATGACAAGCTGCACAACATTTTTTTGTGCAGTTTATGTATCCATATGTTTGGAATATTCGATTTACTAACTGTACCATCCCCCCCTGTTGAGACATGGCTCTGCCCATGGCTCAACAAAGCTGCATATCTAAATAAATTAGATGGCAATATTGTTTTTTTCTCTTTGGAAATGTACAGTCCATTCTCAAGAATTGCACCTCGTTTTACCCATTTTTGTTTTTCTGCTTTTGTAGTAAGCGTCTGCATTGTTTTTAATATGTCTAAATCTAAAATCTCAGAGGGTTGTAATTCCTCGTTCAAAAATAAAGTTTCTGAGTCTGAGGCTGCTTGCTTTGCAGCCGCATCAGGCCAAGAGTTGCCTTTTGAAATCTTATCCTGTTGTTTTGTATGAGCTACACATTTACAAATAGCTACTTTGGTAGGTAACTGAATAGATTCTAATAACTCCAAAATAAATTAAGCATGATTAATAGGTTTTCCACTGGATGTTATCATTCCTCTATTTTTCCATTGTTGTGCAAATACATGTACTGTAGAAAAAGCATACTGACTATCAGTATATATGTTCACACACTTGCTTTTGCTAAAGTACATGCTCGTCAAAGCTATCAATTCCGCTGCTTGTGCAGATAAGTTGTGTGGTAAGGATTGAGCTTCTAAAATTTCAGTGTCTGTAACTACTGCATATCCCACCAGATTCTTCCCTGTAGGACCCCTTCTGCATGAGCCATCCACGTAATAGGTCACCTCGGCATTATCCAAGGGCATATCTGTAAGATCTTGTCTAGGTAAAGCTAACTGTTCAATTTCCTGCAGGCAGCTGTGTGGTGTGCCCTCTAAAGGAGTTGGAAGTAATGTTGATGGATTCAATGTCGTACATCGTTCAATTGTCATATGAGGTTGGCTCAGCAGTATAGTCATACATGAAAGATGTCTAGCAGGAGAAAGGTATGCCATTTTCTCTTGCAGTAAAATTATTGCAACTGCATGAGGCACTCTCAATGTGAGAGGGTGGAATAACACCACTGAGGCCGAAGCCTGCACTGCCATTGCGGCTGCAACTACTGCTTGTACACAGTGAGGCAAAGATCACGCCACTGGGTCTAACTGTGATGAATAGTAAGCTATGGGGCGTTTCTTGTCCCCATGTTGTTGCGTCAATACTGACGTCATATATCCTTGCTCACAATCTACGGTCTGAAAGAACCGTTTGTGATAATTTGGAAGTCCTAAAACTAATGAAGAAGCTATCAACTGCTTCAACCTGCAGAAAGCCGTTTCTGCTTCAGTTGTCCATTGCAAGAAATCCTGTGCTGCCATTGGTGTCTTATATATCAAATCAGTCAGTGGAGCAGATTCCAAAACATAATTTGGTATCCAGCTCCGACAAAAATTAGTTGTACCTAAGAAAGACATCATTTCTTTCTTGGTTGTTGGTTTGGGTGCTTGCAAAATCGCTGTTTTTCTTTCCTCATCTAGTATTCTACCTTCATTGGATATTACATATCCAAGGTATCTAACTTGTTTTCTCCAAAGTTGTAACTTACTTTTGTTTACTTTGTGTCCTTGTATTGCTAAAAATTTCAATAATGCTACAGTATCCTCCCTGCACTGTTGCTGGGTGGGGGCTGCTAGCAAGATGTCATCTACATAAAGTAGAATTTGACTACATCCCGGTGGGGTAAATCCTGCCAGGTTGCTAGCCATTTCTTGTGCAAAAATTGTTGGGCTCTCACAATATCCCTGTGGTAGTCAAGTATACGTATACCTTTTACCCTGAAATGTAAATGCAAACCAATATTGACTATCAGGATGTATAGGTATTGAAAAGAAAGCATTGCTAATATCTACCACAGAGAAATACTTCTGTTGGTTCTAAATCATTTAACAAAGTATGTGGGTCTGGCACCGTAGGTGCTCTAGGTATTACTGCATTATTTACAGCTTGTAAATCTTGTACCATCCGCCATTCCCCATTTGCTTTTTTAACAGGAAATAGGGGTGTATTGCATGGTGAATCAGGAGATTCTACCAGTACTCCTTCTTTGAGTAATGCTGCTATTATAGGCTTAATTCCTATTTCTGCATCTTTTCTCAAAGGGTATTGTCTTTTCTGTGGTCTGAAAGCTGACTTTGGGGTTATTGTAACTGGTCCTGCTGTTCGAATAAGTCCTACATATGACTTGCCTGTTGACCAAAGAGTTGTTGGAATTTCACAAGGCCTTTTCTTCTTCTTCTAATAAAAATGCTAATCAGCTGTCCTCACTAGATTGCAAGTGTACAGCTGGATGTGTCTGTGTCAACCAATTCAGTTTTTGTTTCTGTATCCCTTGTTCTGACAGTTCTAAATCAGTCTGTTTCTCCCATCTTGTTACTTTTTCTCCTAAATCTGCCCATTTAACACTTTTGTTCTTTGTCAAACTGACATGTGGCAACCGATTTGATCTATACAATGCAAGGAATTCTTGAGGTAATGAACAGCTAACTACACTGTTCCCCTCAGCATCCCAGTACAAAGTACGCAAAACCAATCTAGTTGCACGATTTCTAAACAGTTCTTGCTCATACTCTCTATCAGGTCCTGGTATGGTACAGTAGTATAGAGTACAGTGTAACAAATGCTGTTGATCAGTGTCAAGGGAGGGGGCTTTACTGATGGCTACGTTCATCAGCTCCTCAGTCACTGCCCCTGGACCAGTCATCACTAGGTCCTGGCTGTACCAATAAAAGGTTTCAACCTCCGTTCGCACTACAAAGGTATCCATTTGTCTCTGTGCCTCCATCCCTTGTACAGTTGGAACTACTGCTATGTCAAATATCTGCATAAGGTCCCCGCCCAATAGGTTTACTGGACACTTTGCAGAAACAAATATTTTACTTCTCTGGGTCATACCTGAAACAGGGTCAGTTATTGCTGTATCATGGGAGAGTGGCTCCCTGTATAGCTGTCCATTTTCTGCTTTTACTAATATATAATCAGGTGATTCGGAATGTTCTGGTAACTTGGAGGGGTGTATCAAAGTCTGTGATGCTCCTGAGTCACACAGGAATTTGACTTCCCTTCCCTCCACCAGAAGTGTCACTTCCGGTTTTGTATCTGCTAGGTAGAGCTCCAGGCTCAACAATGCTAAATCTAAAATTTCATTTCCATTTTCGTCTAAGTCAATTTGTACTTCCTCTGTCCCTTCTACTACATTTACATTTGCTTTCTGTTTATTAACTTTTCCTGATGATTTCTGACGTTCACTTGATGTATCTTCACTATCATATAGTCAGTCCTCATCTCCTTTATCTTCTGTAATTACCTTCTTGTTTTGCCTACAATCCCTTGCTAGATGCCCTTTTTTTCCACACTTGAAGCATTCACCTCTCTTTTTCCTTTCTTCAAAATCTTCTGATCATTTGTCATACTGTTTGTTTCCCTGGGCATTCTTTTTCTTGCCCTTTTTACCTGACTGTAATACAAATACTTCAGCTCCGTCTTCAGCAGTGAAGACTTGTGCCTTCTTTTTATTTTTGCTATTAAAATGTCTCTCAGCATGTCTAGCGTATTCGAGTAAGGCTTGTAGCCTCCCTGTTCGATGATCTATCATATGCTTCGTAATGAAGCTACTAATAGGTGCAATGCAACCTTTCAAAAATGCATTTTTTAATTGTTGTTCATACGGAGAATCATTCGTTTGGTTCTCAGGAACCGACATACCACTATGATTATTAAAACGTTCTAATAATCTAGCATAATATCCATCTATTGTCTCATTTTCCTGTTGTATGCATTGATTATTGCAAGTCCAGTCTGCTCTGGGTTTCCATTTCTCAGAGATTCGGTCTGTCAGACCTTTTACTCTGTTGTCTAATTCTGCGTCACTATGTGGGAGTGGCCTAAGTTCTGCATTACGAGGATTCCAGGTGCCACAAATCATGTGCCAATCCGGACCTATAATTTGTCTTACTACTTTTTCTACTTCTTCCCCATTCAAGTGGTAACTTAACCTCATGCCTTGTAAATCTTCTAAAAATTTTGTAAAATTAACTTTCGGATGGGGGATTCCCTCAGTAGCCTTCCGGATGTCTTCTGGTGTCCATGGTCTATATACTAAGAGTGTTAGGTCTTGCCCTTCCAGTCCTGCCTGAGGATTTGGAACTTCTATAAGTGGGCATATTTCTTCCTCACTCTCATCCTGTAGATTCCTCTCTATCTGATATGATTCTGTGTCCCTATGTGTTCTACGTGTTCAGAACCTAATCTCAATAGGATCTCTAACAAATGGTTGTGGTCTTACTGAAACTTCAGGATAACGCGGAGGTGGACCAGCCTGTCCACTCGCTTCATATCCTGAAAAGGGTAATGGAGGGGGCAAGGGAGGAGGAGGAGGAGCTGTAGCTATTACCAAGTTATTATCCTCTTTGTCTAAAAATAATGTTTTTGAATTTTTAAGCTTCTGTTCTCTACGATTTGCTTCCTCAATCCACCTGTGTGCTTGAGGTATGCCTAGTTGGCGTTGCTTTTTTGCCTGACCTCCTGCATCAGATTTAAGCTGTTTAAGGAGTTTAACCAGTGAAGGTTTATCTAGTTTACCATCAAATTCATACTTATTAACCCATTTCGTATAATACCTAACGTTATCAGAATGCTGTAATTGCATGTATTTTGCGTCTTCGGTTAGGGGCGGATCTCGCGAGGTTTTAGTGCACTGATTACCCATGTCAAAGAAAATGTTACGTAACCCTTTTTTATCACGTGATGTCAATTTCTTAGTTCCTGTTTACAGTTTATCTAGAATAACTGTCTACCTTATTCTGTTACCCTGATCTATGACAAAATATACAGTACTTCCTTTTGTCCCTGATCTGCAAAAACAAATCTTGACAACAATATACTGTAACCTAGTCCCTGATCTAAAACAGAAAAAAGGCAAATTCTTCCTACCTGAGCCTCCTGGTTTTGAAAACGTTCAAATTCCGCTCTTCGGCCACAGATCAGAAAGTGGCCAGCCTCTTTACACATGACAATTCAGTCGGAGGTCTTTTCACTCAAGAAGAACCATTTCGGTAACTTCACCTGCACAGTATTCGACCACCGATACACTCTGATCTGCAGCTTACCAAGGGAATTCCGTCTCGAAAGGACCAAACTGTTAAATAAAATTAATAATTCAATACACAGGAGGTTCAGATTCAAAAGTTTACTAGTGTACACCAGGAGGCAAAAAACCATACAAGTACAGAATTTTGTCTGACATGATGCAGGAAGTACAGAATATTTTATAGTGTTTGCATTCAAGTTATGCCCACCTTACTGACGTGGTTAGTCACAAGGCATCTACATCACTTTTACTAACAGTATTCTATTCATCTAATAGTGCTGATGCAGTACATTTAAAAAAAACTTTTCCTTTAGATACAATACGGCCTTGCTATCCAGCTGGTCAGTCATAATGTCTTTCTGTAAAGTTACTTCTTAAAGGTCTCATATCAGTTCGAATACAATAGCAGCTTCAGTCTTTTAATGCATGTCTTTGTTCTGTTATACTTTCTCACACAGCTGTGTTTTTATCTTACAAGGGCTAGTTACTCCATCAGGAAAGGAAGATTTAATTATTTACAAGGACAAGTTATCTTATCAGGAAGGAGCGGAAGATTTACACATTTAATTTCCTGACCCAGCAGATAATTACTTATGAAAAGCATAAACATTAAGCTTGCTGAGCTGGCAGCTGCCAGGGTCAGGGGTCAAAGCACACTGCAGTTTCAGAAGCTACTTGCATTTACACATGAATTTATCCCTTCTGTTATATGATTAATAGAATAAAATGCATTATAAACTACCTTGCTTTTAAACTAGCATTTCACATATATTTAAATACATATTTTTCTAACAGTAACACTAAGTAATGTCCCTCTCCCCTCCTGCATCACTGCCTGCTGTTCACCCATCTCCCTACACAGACTCCTTATATTACAATGTTACAATTTAACACTAGGTAATGTGCCTCTCCCCTCTTGCATCTCTGCCTGCTGCTTCACCCATTTCCCTACACAGACTCCTTATATTACAATGTTACATTGTAACACTAAGTAATGTCCCTCTCCCCTCCTGCATCACTGCCTGCTGTTCACCCATCTCCCTACACAGACTCCTTATATTACAATGTTACATTGGAACACTAAGTAATGTCCCTCTCCCCTCCTGCATCACTGCCTGCTGTTCACCCATCTCTCTACACAGACTCCTTATATTACAATTTTACATTGTAACACTAAGTAATGTCCCTCTCCCCTCCTGCATCACTGCCTGCTGTTCACCCATCTCCCTACACAGACTCCTTATATTACAATGTTACATTGTAACACTAAGTAATGTCCCTCTCCCCTCCTGCATCACTGCCTGCTGCTTCACCCATTTCCCTACACAGACTCCTTATATTACAATGTTACATTGTAACACTAAGTAATGTCCCTCTCCCCTCCTGCATCACTGCCTGCTGTTCACCCATCTCCCTACACAGACTCCTTATATTACAATGTTACATTGTAACACTAAGTAATGTCCCTCTCCCCTCCTGCATCACTGCCTGCTGTTCACCCATCTCCCTACACAGACTCCTTATATTACAATGTTACATTGTAACACTAAGTAATGTCCCTCTCCCCTCCTGCATCACTGCCTGCTGTTCACCCATCTCCCTGCACAGACAATTTATATTACAATGTTACATTGTGACACTAAGTAATGTCCCTTTCTCTTCTTGCATCACTGCCTGCTGTTCACCCATCTCCCTACTCAGACTCCTTATATTAGAATGCTACTTGTCCCTCTCCCCTCCTGCATCACTGCCTGCTGTTCACCCATGTCCCTACACAGACTCCTTATATTACATTGTTACATTTTAATACTAAGTAATGCCCACTCTCCCCTCCTGCATCACTGCCTGCAGGTCATCATCTCCTTACACAGACTGTGTGTATTACATTGTTACATTGTAATACTAAGCTATGCCCACCCTCCCCTCCTGCATCACTGCCTGCAGGTCATCATCTCCTTATACAGACTATTTATATTACATTGTTACATTGTAATACTAAGCAATGCCCGCCCTCCCCTCCTGCATCACTGCCTGCAGGTCATCATCTCCTTACACAGACTATTTATATTACATTGTAATACTAAGCAATGCCCACCCTCCCCTCCTGTATCACTGCCTGCAGGTCATCATCTCCTTACACAGACTATGTGTATTACATTGTTACATTGTAATACTAAGCAATGCCCACCCTCCCCTCCTGCATCACTGCCTGCAGGTCATCATCTCCTTACACAGACTATGTATATTGCATTGTTACATTGTAATACTAAGCAATGCCCTCCCTCCCCTCCTGCATCACTGCCTGCAGGTCATTATCTCCTTACACAGACTGTTTATATTACATTGTTACATTGTAATACTAAGCAATGCCCACCCTTCCCTCCTGCATCACTACCTGCAGCTCAGCATTTTCCTACCCAAATTTCTTATACTACATTGATACATTGGAATACTAAGCAATGTCTACCATCCCCTCTCTTCCTGCATCACTGTCTGCAGCTTCCCATCTTCGTAACCAGATTCTGTATATTCCATTGTTACATTGTGATAATATGCAATGTTCACATTCCCCTCTTGCATCACTGTCTTCACCACCCAAATTCCTACCCAGACTCCTTACATTACATTGTTACATTATAACACTAAGTAATGTCCACCCCACCTCCTACATCATTGCCTGTAGGTTGCCCATCTCCCTACTCAGACTCCTTCTACTGCATAGCATGACTAACCAACCATGACCTGAATTACCATTTTGCTGTTCTGCTATGTTCTACATATCTTTTCACCTTCTGTTTAATGTCTGAACGTAAACTCTCTTCTGCTTCTGTCAATTTCCCAACTTCCCTCTCATTTTAAATGTAACAACTTTTGAGGTGTTTTGTATGTGAAAGAGAACAGTTTCTGTTCCTCCACCATCTTCCCCTCCAAAACTCCATAGAACATATTTAATCACTGTAGGAGGTTAGGTTTTCTGTGACAGAATAGGTGGGTTCCTGTATTACCTATGTTGTGGGATGCCAGGATTGAGCTATCTACCACGGGGCAAAAGATCATGCTGCTAGGCCTGACTCATTTCTGCAGGGTGTACCAGTGGTTCCTATATGTCATCCAGGGCAGATAGGATGGACCTGTGGTCCTGCAGCAATGGTGA
This sequence comes from Protopterus annectens, assembly GCF_019279795.1. Taxonomy (NCBI): domain Eukaryota; kingdom Metazoa; phylum Chordata; order Ceratodontiformes; family Protopteridae; genus Protopterus; species Protopterus annectens. Next base: position 85,869 of record NW_025048899.1, on the reverse strand, counting down.
GACTGCTGCAATCCAATGACAGATCCATGCATAACAAGCCAGACATAATATCAAACATGCTGCAGAAAACATATATTTGGGCCACTTTATTTGGCATTTGTGCCTCCATCTTTCTCCATTATGGATACTGTAGCCTGGATCAGGCCAAGGGAGTACCACTGATCTTCAATCTTTTGACCATCGAATTGAAACATATAAAAGCTGGGTTACCAACTCCTTTGAGTTTGCCATGGACATAGGAACAAAGTACATGTACCTCCTCATCTATTATCCACCAGGTAGTGTGAGAATATTCCTTTAAGAGTTGATTGAATTCCTTGTTTCCTCAGTTCTGGGTGAAATTATGTATGAAGATGGATGAGTAGTCACTAGCTTTTGTTAAAAATAATTGCTCTATATAATGAATGCTTTCATTTTTGCTCACGTCGTTACCTATACTGCCCATATTCCTGGTTGTCCATTCATTAGTTTTAGTCTTTGACCATGCAGTCATGACTAGAGATTTGGAGTGGGAACATGGCACATGGAGTGACCACTCCTGGTCTGGCTATTGGTTGACCAACCCCAGGTAGAATATTCTGGCCTAGAACCAGTTCATTGCAGGAAATTGAGTCTGTTCACCAGGGACTTCCTAGGTCTGCTGCAGTGATGAAGCTCTAATGCTATAGATTAACTTGATGATGTTTCATACCTCTCAACCTCTTAGAGCGAGAAATCTGGGCAGAAGCAATAAATGAAAGTGGGATAAACAAACTTAGAAAGTTGATACAATAACAGGTTTTGCATTAACATTAATCTTCTGAAGAGTATGAAGTCTGAAACTCAAATCTTTGTCTGTATTTTCTAACTTCAGTCTTTAATGATTTACCACTAATTTGCCAGAAAACTAAAATGTTATGAAAAATGGACCAGAAATATGAGGCAAAATCTGGACATTCTGGGAAAATCTGTATAGTTGAGGGGTATGGGATGCTTTTTACCCAGTACTCGTGATGACTCTTGATATCTTGGCCCAAGCCCTGTGTCTGGTTCACTTTTGGTCATGACAGCAATAGTTTGAGTTTCAGCCCCAAGAGATGGACTGGGTAAAGGTGGGAGTGCAAGTAAAATCACACAGACTTTCTTTTTTACACATTTATCTGAATAAGGAGAAGGTTACTGTTTGCTGCCTGTCAGGTGCCAGGATCCGCCACATAAGACAAGCACTCAGGTCACTCCAGAACAAGTACAAATACGACTCTGTCATTGTCCATGTTGGTGTGAATGACCTGAGCCGTACTGTCATATAGTCCCTGGACTATATGAAAAGAGACATGGAGGAGCTCTCTGATCACATACTCCAGGCCAGTATGACCCTGACCCTGAGTAGCATTTTGCCCTCACCAAGAATGATACCACGGTATAAATAAAAAATTATCAATTTCAGCAATTGGCTAAGCTTCTGGTGTCATTCAAAGGGGATCCAGTGTCTGTCAGCCTGGGATGACATGCTCAACAAGCCATGCTGCTTTGCTAGAGACGGCTTGCACCTGTCACCCTTAGGCTTTCAAATACTGGCCAAGGGTCTTGCCACCCCCATAGTGCCTTTTTTAGGCAAGTCTCAAAAGACAAACCTGGCGCCATAAATAGCACAAGTAACAAAAAACTGAGGGTAATGCTAGTCAATGCCAGAAGTCTAAACCTCAAAATACACACACTCAAGGCACTCCTAAGTATGGAGAAAATCGATATATGTGCAGTAAGAGAAACCTGGCTTAAGGCTCCAGAGAGCACCCCAGCACTACCAAGCTACAACTCATACCATACATTTCGGCCACAAAACCCAGACCGAAATACAAAAGGCGTAAGCGTATTCATATTCATCAAGGATACCCACACCTCCAGGTTAGTGGCACAACATGATGCTTCAGAGATCATCCACATGCAACTAACAATGGGCAAAACTGCAATCCAAATTGTAGTTTGCTACAGATCACCCACCATGTCTCAGGAACCCCATTCCACATTTCTTTAAACACTGGGAAACATAAAGGTCCTACCAAACACCCTGATATTGGGTGATTTCAATTACCCAAACATTAACTGGGAGAACTACTCAAGTACTAACTCCCTTGCCCAACATTTCCTAGAATTTATAAACTCTAATACCCTGGTTCAACTGGTCAACACCCCCAACAGAGGTGACAACATATTGGCCCTGGTCATCACCAACATGGGCGAAAAGTGTTCCACACCAGAGGTCAACCCCCCACTGATTAGATCTGACCATAAACTAATCACTCTGGATATCCACATTCCATCCTCACCCCTGGTCAAAGAAACCACCATGAAACTCTTTTCAAAAGCAAAATTCACTTTACTTAAGACTGAGGTGGAAATTTTCAAAGCCCCCATGCTAAAGGATAACGTTGTCCAAGCTGCAAAATCCTTTACAAATGCGCTCTATGGGCACCTACAAGAATGCATGGATCATGCTATCCCAAGCAAAACCAAGACTCACTCCTCCAAGAAAAGGAAACCAGTCTGGTGGACCCCTGCCATAAACAAGCTATACAATAGAAGGAGGAAACTAGTGCAGAAAAGAGTAAAATCTCAAGAAGGAAAGACATCCCTGATCAGTATCAGCAAGAAACTACATTCCCTCATAAAATCATCCAAGGCTAGCTTCGAAAGAAAAATTACCAAGAACTCCAAAGATAACCACAAGGCATTCTTTAGCTATGTCAAGAATCTAATGGGCAATTCTCAGATCTGCTTGGAGTTAGTGCAGAATGGCACAAAATACACTGAACCGACTGATATTGCCAACATCCTGGCAGACAAGTTCAGTGCAACCTTCACCCCCCCTCTCACAACCAAAAGGGCCCATAACCATACCAGAAGAATGTAGTGCCCCTGAAATCACAGAAACTCAGGTTAAAACAGCCCTCTCCAAAGCCAAAAATACAGCATCAATGGGACCAGACGGTGTCCCAGGCTGCATCCTACACAAGCTCAAAGATGAACTAACCCCTCACCTAAACACACTGTTCAAACTCAGCCTCTCCACAGGCTATGTACCTATAGAGTGGTGCAGAGCAACAGCTATTCCACTCCACAAAGGTGGAGCCACAACAGACCCCAGCAACTATCCCCTATAAGCCTGACTGTCTTGGTCTGCAAGGCTATGGAGCACATCATCATGGATCTCATTAATAGAGACATTGGGAACCTTCAAACACTGGACCCTACCCAGTCTGGCTTTGTTAAGGGCAGATCATGCCTCCTAAACCTGGTGAACTTTTTTGAGACAGTTACCAAAGCTATAGACAAGGGAAAGGTGGTCCACACAGCTTACCTAGACCTCACAAAGGCCTTCAACACCATTCTCCATTCAGGTATTATAGACAAGCTCACCAGCCTGAAGATAAACCCCTACATCATGAGATGGGTTGCCAACTGGCTCATGGACAGAACCCACACCATAAGAGTTTTGGGAGCTAGGTCTGACTCTAAACCGATTACAAGTGGCATTCCCCAAGGCTCAGCCATAGGACCCCTCCTGTTAGGCATATACTTCTCAGAGGTATAGGCAAGCACAGGAGGACTATGGCTGACCAAGTTCGCAGACGACTGCAAACTAGGGGCTATAACTGACTCTCCGGCTGACACAGACATCCTCCAAAAGGGTCTCACTGAGACAGATACCTGGTGTCAAAACCATGGCCTCAAGCTAAATGCCAAAAAGTGCATAGTCATCCCCTTTGCTAAAAACATAGTACCCACAAACTACCACATAGGTGGTAGCCCCCTAAATATGGAAGACATAATAATGGATCTGGGGAACTAACTAGATAGTAACCTCTCCTTTGATAATCACATTGCCAAAGTGGTTAGAAAACCCTTCTATGTGGCCCACCTAATCACAAAAGGATTTGCATCCAGATCAAAGGAGGTCATTGTGCCCCTCTACACATCACTCATCAGACTCATCATAGAGTACAATGCCCCATTTGGGATGTACCTTACAAGACACTTGCCCTGCAACAGCTGGAAAGACCACAAAAGTACCTCACCAAGAGGATCACTGCCCTCAAACAGATGCCCTATGCAGCCTGACTGAAGAAACTCCAGCTGTACTCGATTGCATACCGCCTACTCAGAGGTGATCTCTGCCTGACATACAAGGCCATGTCCAACCCAGAATTGATGGACATGCTCCACCTAAAGAAAACCATATCCCTTCGAGCCACATGCTCTAGGGATCTAAACCTCACCACAACAATAAATAGGACACACTGGAGGTATAGATTCCTGTCCCAGAGACTTCCCATGCTCTGGAACAGGATTCCAATCTACATTAGGCAGAGCTCCTCGCTAACCCTCTTCGAATGGATGGGAAATAGAAAGTATACCCCGGGGATCACTTCAATGGATCTGCTGGACAGAGTCGCAGGGAACTAATCTAAGGGGGGGGGCAAAAGCCAACACTTTCCGGCTAGGCTTATAAATGCTTTCGGGCAGATAGCCTAGTACCTACCTATGAACCTATGAACCTATTTATATAAACGAAAACAAACCATATTAACATGTTCATAGTCACAAACATAATGTATGACGTATATTTTTCTGTACAATTATCATCAATCACACATTACATAAATTGCTGAATTCCTGCCTTCCCTTAAACCTCACTCATCCACCAAAACATTATTCTGTATGTATTATTCCCACAATTTCCATTTTTTTTCTGTGTAATTTGCTCCTACCCTTTTCTACAGATCCCACTTCCAGTTTTTTTATCTCCGTTACAATATACACTACTTGAAATATGGTTGGGTTAGACTTTGCTTTCCATTTTTAGTAAGTTCTTTTTTGGTAGCCACCAGAAATAACTTTAAAAAGGCCTTACTTTGTCTAGGCAAATTCAGATCCTGTATCCCAGCTCAAAACAATAATTTCCTTAGGTACACCCATTTGCTAACCCAGTATTTCTGACAGAAAACTCTTTTGGGAATGTTTAAAGTCTGCCAACTCATTACACTCCCAAAACATATGATCCTAGTTACCTGTTTCATTCCCATCACACTTCTAACATTTGCCATCTAAATGAGGATAACTTCTTTGGAGTCCACTTGGGATATAAAAATACCATTGCAAATACTTCCAAGCAGAAATCTTAAATCTTCTAGACTTTGCTGCATATTTGGGAGCCATACCTATATTCTTCCAGTATTTCTTTGTGAATTGCCTATCTGTCTCCCAAGTCTTTTCTAACATCCTTTGATTGATTCCTATTGATATCATGCAAAATTTATATACACTATTCATTTTTTTAACATCAGCTTTTGCTCTAGATTAAGCTAAAAACTCTATCAATGCAGGCCGTTCACTTATGATTCTCTTATCCCTTTCTCTTTGCTTATACTCTGATATCAATCCCTGATAGGGAAGGCAGTCTCTAGCTTGCAGTCCAAATGTCTTCTTGACCTCTTCCCACTCTATTACCTTTCCCTCTCTAATTATTTGCTCCTAGTACCTTGGTTCCTTTTCCAGTTTTCTCCAGTAAACTCCATCCCCCCTCTTGCCTAGTCTCTGTATTTCTAATTGCAGTCATCCCTATATGCAGAATCACCTTTCTCCATTCTCGTGTTGGCTTAGTTCTTAGAATACTTTCTGTTAATTTATGAATATAATATTCCTCATGACTGTTGTTACTCTCCTTAAGGATCTGCGACCAGTATCCACTCTCTCCTTGTTTCTTCAGTTTCTGCTTGCTTCATCATCATCCTTTTCCACTTTGATTTAGAGCTTTCTGCTTGTGTTATGTATGAGCCTTAACTGTGTAGCTCTGAAATATTCTTTCAAATCAAGTAATCCTAAATTACTTTGTTCTGTTGGAAGTATCAAGTTATCTCACTTAACCCTCGCCTTCTTCCCCTCACAGATAAAATCCTTCAACTCTTTATTAATTACTGTCCACAACTTCTCCTTTGCTTGATAAAATAAAATGCTGGAACTGTGTATAAAACTAAAGGGATTAAAAACATTTTCACTACTTCTAACTTGCTATCCATATTCATAAACAAGAGTCTCCAGTTTCTCAGTTTTTGTATTATCTTTTGTTTAGTCTCTTCCCACATATCCTTAACTGCCATAATAGAACCCTTTTCTAACCCACACTGCTAAGTACATCATTTTATCATGACTCAATAAATATGGGTATTGCTGAACCAATTCATGTATAGCCTTTGTTTTATTTTTTGAATTGTAAATCTGGAAAAGACATGAAACTGTCTCAGAATATTCCACAAAAAAATGAAATGTCCTTTTCTGGTTTTATCAGGTACAAAATAATATCATCTGCAAATAATGCCAAGTTTTCTTGATTAACATACCAATTATATCCATGAATTTCTGAATCCCATATTTTCTTTGCCAATGACTCTAGATATAAAGCAAATAACAAAGGGGAAAGAGGACATCATTTAATAGTTCCTCTGTTCAGACACAACATTTAAGAGAGAACCCCACCCACTTTATTTTTTCCCTTTGATCCCTCACATATATTCCTAAGTAACCTTATTATTGTATCAGGGAATGCAAATGCTTCCACTGCCCTGCTCATAAAACCCCATTTTACTCTGTTGAATTCTTTCTCTGTATCAAGACCTACTAACAACAGTAGTGTTTTCTTACATTCTGTTTCCCTCTGGATCATCATTATTGTGTTAATGTTTTCAAACGTTTGCCTGCTCTCCAAAAAAAAAAATAAATAAATAAGCAACACCTCTACCATTCTTTTAACCATTCTAGACATAAACACGTTATTACCATGGCTTAAAATTGAGATGGGCCTGTATGAAACTGAGTTTGATGGGTCTTCACCATCTTTAGCTATTACAGCCACCCCCAGCTTTCTTCCAGGATGCTGGTGCTTCCCCTAATTTTAAAATACTGTTAAAACCTTCCAGATCTGTATCATACTTCATTCCTTATTTCCAAACTGCCACAAGAATACCATCTGTTCTTGGAGACTTTCTTGAATAATGATTATAAACAACTGTTTTTATCTCATCACCTCTCATCTTAACTGTTATTTGTTGAGCCTCATCTACCTCTAACCTTGGCATACTTAAGTCTTCCATAAATATTTCAATTTGTTTTTTCTTGATTTCAACATTTCTCTGATTTATATAAATGTTCATAGCATTTAAAGAATATCCCTAAAACCGTTACAGGACCTCTGGTTATCTTTTTGTTATAGGTTCCCTAATTTGGTGAAAACCCTTTCAACTTTCTGTTGCCTAAGTTGTTGTGCTAAAAGTTTTTGTGCTCTGGAATTATTATCAAAAATAGTTGCTTAAAAGCAATGTTTCCAAACTCATGCATATTATCCAGATACTCCTTTATTTTCTCTTTAGCACTCTGCATTTGCTCCCTCTCTTGTTCTGTGAGACTCCCCTTATTCTGCAATATTTTAACCTTTGTCAGCCCCTTTAAGTAATTCCTGTTATTTTTAATGTGTAGATAAAATCACAATCAAAACAGTACATTGAGTGCTTTTGACCCTAAAGAAGTGGGACTTCATCAGAATACAAAAAAGGAAGTCACACCCTCCTAATATAGGACAACTTGAATCATGTGACCCTAAAGAACAATAGTAATTAGACCATATAATATAGTTTAAAGCCTTTTGTACAAATAAAACAGTCAAGCATAAAACATATGTGTGCATAGTACACATGAGAAACAAGTGAATCTTTTATACTAAGTGTATAAAAACCTTTACACGGATCACAAAAGGGAGATATGCCATTTATAGAATACCAGCTCTAAATTTAAAAACAGGTTGTAAGGAAATTACTTCATTTAAACCTGATGGGTTAGTGGCATTCAGTTTTAACTGCTACAGCATCTCCCTGTGCTCCAATTTAGTGTGTCAGTCTCCACCATGGGGATCAACCTCCACCTTATCCAAAATTAAAAAACTAAAACTAAAGGCTTTGCACTTATCACTTAAAGTTGTGTGTTTAAATGTTGAGTTGTTCTTTTTCTTAAAATCATATTGGTGTTCATATATCCTCTTCCTCAAACACCTTTCCATCTAAAATTCAGTGCATTTAAACATTTGACAATATAAACCACTCACCTGGTATCACAATTACCCCTGTGCAGGTGTATCAAAGAATTTAAAACATTATCTAATTTGAAGGGTTTTTCCTAAAGCTATACCTCCACTGGTTACAGTGACCACATTGTGTTGTGCCAAACATGGTAATGTCAACCCTGCCATTGTGAGGAAGTTCAAAAATTGCTTTAACGTTCCGAGCAGTCTTATAGGTAAACTGAAGCTTTTTACCTAATAAGCTAAAAATAGTAGGGCATGCCTAAAAATATTCCAGTGTTTCTTACTTCCTTTGGTACAGGCATTAAACTGAACTATCACTGCTCTTTCAAATTGTTTAATAGGGCTGCTTAGCCCTGTCTTGGTGGGTTGAAGTCCAATCTCCAAAAGGGGCCTATATTTGGCACCCCATCCAGCGTTCACCTCATTAATAATATTTCTTACCGGTGATGCAGGGTAATCCTATCAATAAACATCTTGAAAATCTTTTCTAATTCTTCCCTTATGTCTTCCCATTCTGAGCTCATCCTTACTGCTCTGACACATTACCCCTTCACTGGATTTATTTTATGAAAAAAAGAGTGAGAACTTGAAAAGTGAAAGCAGAAATTACTAAATGTGAGTTTTCTAAATATCTGTGACTTTACACCACTATCGATTTTCATAAATACAGTGTCAAGGTAGTTAATACTCATCACTAAAGTGAGAAGTAAACCTAAGAAATCTTGTTGATCCATTTAAATAATTATCAAACTCACAAGTGTAAGACTTGGAACCTCTGCAGGATGAAAATATCATCCCAAAAATGTAGATATAATTTTATGTGTTGCTTAAAATCAGAATTGGATATAAACTTTCTTTCCCAAGTTACCATTACCAAATTGGAGTATATGGATGGGCAGGCTGCACCGATTGCTACACCCTTAATTTGATTAAATAGTTCAACTTCAATGTGCACAGTTAGTGTCAAGCACTAGAACAATCAAATCTAGGATTAAATTGATTTTTTTCTGCTGACAAAAATTTATAATCAATGAAACTATCCCTAAAAAGTTCTAAACCTTCCTCATAAGGTATGGATGAAATAATGCCAACAATATCCATAGTGAGGATGTTAAACCCTTTCCCCCGGTAACTTGGCTTTAACTGGCCCAAAAAATCCCAAGAGTCTTTCACAAGTTGAGGTGTTAAGTCATCGAGTGGTTTCAATTATCGATCAATCAGAACAGCTATAAGATATATTTTGGATCCCTGGGCTGAGATTGTTGGCCTAAATGTGGCCTTTAGTACATCTTTGTGAACTTTTGGGATACCAAATATAGAGGGTAGGATAATGTTAGAAACTCTAAGCAAATCAAATGTTTCAGAATCTAGGCCACTGTTGAGTAGTAGATTTTCAAGCCTTAGATCTATACGGTGGTAAGCAATGTTTACCTGGTCATTGGAAGCCACTATATAAGTCTCTTTACTGTGTAAAATGTTCACCATGCTCATTGAATAGTTATAAGCATCAAACAACACTGTGTCTCCGCTTTTGTCTGGTTTCATAATTCTAAGTGAATCATCTCTACAAACCTCAGCCATAACCTCCATTTTTTATAAGAGGACACACACAGAGTATAAAATTGATCCCTAACAGTTTGTTCAAAAATGTTAATAAGTGGATGCATTTGTGGATTAAAAGTAATATGCTTCCAACCTGGGAGATCATTAGTACCTTTCTTGCCATTAAAACCATCACACTTGGAGTTAAAAAACACCTCCAAATTAAATTTTCTAGAAAAAAAAGCTTATGTTCCATTACAGAGTCTACTAAATCAAACATTTTTGATGGGACAAACTTAAATTCATAGGATCATAGGAGATTACTTAGCTATCATCTAAGAGGTCATTTTAAGCCTAGCTGTTTCATCCCAATGGAATAGGTTCATAGGTGTGTACTAGGCTAATGGCTCTGAAGCCTTTACAAGCCTAGCCCATAGGATTACCCTGGCATCATGACACCCAACCTTAGTTCACAGTGCCTCTGTCGAGTAGAGCCACTGAAGTGATCCCTGGGATGAATTTTCTATTTCCCATCCACTCATCAAGATTTTTTTTGAAGACAGCCAGTGTGGTGCTCTGTTTGACATGTATGGCAAGTCTATTCTATAGCATGGGTAGTCTCTGGGTTATGAACCAGTGCCTCCAGCACGTTCTGTTGATTGTGGTAATGAGGTTAAAATCTCTGGACCGTGTGGTGGGGAGGGATTGGGATTTCTTCAGATGTAGCATTTCTAACAGGGCTGGGTCAGACATGGCTTTGTAAGTCAAACAGAGATCACCTCTAAGTAGGCGATACGAGAGAGAGAGAATAGTTGGAGTTTTTTTTTAGCCTGTCCATGTAGCAAAAGTGTTTAAGGCCTAGACTCCTCTATGTGAGGTACTTTTGCAGCCTCTCCAGTTGTTGCAGGTGTCTGGTGAGGTACATGCCAAGTGGGGCATTGTACTCAATGAGGGAAGAGTAGAGGGAGACAATGACCTCTTTCTTCCTGGATGCAAAAATCTTAGTAATGAGATGTGCCACACAGAAGGACTTTCTGACCACAGTGGCAATGTGATGGTCAAAAGAGAGGTTGAATAGGGTACTTAGTAGTGATGCTAGTTCATGTTTTAGCCTGTTTAGAAGACAGCCTGGGATGTCATCTGGTCCTATTGGAGCTGTGTTTTTTTTGCCTTGGACTAGGCTTTGAAGACCTGATCTTCAGATATGTAGGGTGGGGGAAAGTTTGAGGTGAGGTTTTCACCAAACCTATCTGTAGCAGGTTTGGTATCTCTGTGAGGTCAGTGTGTGTGTGTGGTACTGTTGGCCACTAGTTCTACAAATGCTTGGGTCCTACCTTTTATGTTACATATGTAGCAGTAAGTTGTGTATGTAGCCGTAAAAGCCCTTATGGTTATCCATGGCTGTACTTCCTAAGTTTCTCTCAAAGGAGCCCTTTGAGGATTTGACAAGTTCTCTTATTTACCTGTTGAGGTTGAGAAGGGTGCTTTTCCATTGTTAGAGCCTTGCTTTGCTTTTCTGCACGGCAACTTTTTGTGTTTATTGTAAAGTTTGTTGATGCTGGATTTCCACCATGGCAGCTTGTTTTTACTTGGGGCTCTGGCTCTGATTTTTTCTGGCATGGTCGAGTTTATACACTTATGCAATTGATTGTACAGGGCTTTAGTGTAAGCTTCATCCTAGTTACCACTTCCCAGCTTGGGGTGGGGCTTGGAATGCATTTATACCTTCACCTAGGAGAGTATAGTTTGCTTTGGTGAAGTTTTTCAGTCTGATTTCACCCTTTGTGAGTTCTGGTGTTAGTGCCAACTGAAAGGTGACTGATTTGTGGTCAGTTTTAACTAATGAGGGTCTGACAGTTGTAGCAGTGCATCTGTTTGACATGTTCATGAGGACTAGATCCAGAATGTTCGTTCCCATTGTCTGGGTATAGACAATTTGTTCCAGGGCATTTGAATTAACAGAGTCAAGGAACTTTTGCGCTAGCAAGTTAGGGCTAGCGCAGATTTCCCAGTTGCTGGTGGGATAATTGAAATCCCTCATAACCAGTGTGTAGGGTAAATATAGATTGTCTTCAGTTTGGTCAAATAGGCTTTGTGGGCATTGTGAACCATGGAGGGGGATCTATAACTGGCTGTGACTTTAATGGGGATCTTACCCACTGTAACCTGGACCTGGAATAACTCCATGGAGTTCTCTGGACTAACTAGATGGGAGGTGAATTTATCTCTAATATAGATTGAAACAATGCCTCCTTTGGTTTTCACATGTTCATTTTGTGGTCTAAAGGTGTGGAAGGCATTGTAGCCTTGCAAGGCCGGGGTACTCGGTGAGGCATTGAACCAGGTTAATGTGACTGCACAGACATCTATATCTTCTAGTGATAGAAGTGCTTCCAGGGAGTGCAGTTTTTGGTTTAAGCTCCTAGCATTTAGCAGCATGACTCTTATTTTCTTTTGACTGGTTAATTTCATGTCGGTAATGATGTTTTCGAGACCTTGCCTAAAAAATGCACTATGGAGGAGGCAAGGGCCTTTGCCAGCAGCTGAAAGCCTAGAGTTGCCAGGTGCAAACCGTCTCTGGAAAAGCAGCGAGATTTGTCGACCTTGGCTTCCCAGGCTGACAGGAACTGGATCCTCTTTGAATAACACCAAAAGCTGAGCCAGTTATTGAAATCAGTCAGTTTTTGTTTATACCATGGCATCATTCTAGGTGAGGGTAGTATGCTGCTCAAAGCTAGGGACATACCAGCCTGGGACACATAACTAGAGAGCTCAACCATGTCTCTCTTCATATAGTCCAGTGAGATACATCACAGGTCATTCACATTAACATGAACTATGACAGTCATAATGGTACTTGCTGCTGTGAGACCTGAGTGCATACGTAATCTGATGAATCCTGGCAAAACAAAAGAAAGTGTTCTTTGGTAATCACATGATTGGTGTAATTAAAAATGTGGAAACAAAAGAATGCAAAATCTGTGATAAGAGTTGTGTGCCCACTGTCCCATCCCCATCATCCAAAATGTCCTGTGAGGGACTAGAGGTGACCTTCCAAAAGGGGACAAATGTTCAAAAAGTATGTCCAATTGGTTATCAGAAGGAAAATTCAGTGTCTCTTCCTCCTGTCCTTCCATTTGTTTGGTTGACAAGAGGGATGGGAGTTTACTGGATCCCTGTTGGGACCAGGCCCAACTGTCTGGAGGGAGTGACATGCTAGGTGTTCTGATCTTCGTAACACAGGAAAATCCTGAAAATGACCAATATCATCATTCATCCCAGTCTGAGCTCCATCTCTAACATAACCTGGATTATCCAAAAATAAATGAGTAGAAACATCTGTTTCCTTATCCCTGTCAGGTTCTTGTCCTTTAAACCAAATTGAGCTCACTTGAATTCTGAGAGATGTGCCTTCAATTTTCTTTTGATTCCTCTTAAAAATACTCTCACATTTTTATCCACATTACAAAAAATTCTATTGCACAAACCATTGTACTAATCAAAAATCAAATCTTGTTGAATATCCTTATTTAACTTTTTTCAGTTTCCTCTAATAAATGAGAAATATTAATTACATTATGCTTTATCATTAATTCTATAAGTTCAAAGTCATGCCTATCAAATAATTTGATGAAATCTTTATAAAGCACATTGTCATACTGCATACCAAAAGGAAATCTGTACACATGTAATCCTTGTGGCACTACTTTAACCTGTATGCAATATCTAAGGCATGCATTGTCCATTTGTAGGCTTTTGACTTTAAATAATTTCTTCTCAAAGAGAAAAATCATATACTTAGGTTCATAGGTTCATAGGTTCATACTAGGCTTTCTGCCCTGGGGCAATTATAAGCCTAACCCGATTCTGTATGGCTTATGCCACCTCTTGATTTGAATATACTGTGCCCTTTTTAAGGTTTAGTTTACTGTGCCTCTGTCTAATAGTGACACGAGAGTAATCCCTGGGACAAACCTATGATCCCCCATCCACCTATCGAGATTCTTCTTGAAGAGATTCAGTGAGGTGCTCTGCCTCACATGAACTGGAATTCTATTCCAGAGCGAAGGGAGCCTCTGGGTTATGAACCTGTCCATCCAGCAAGTTCTATTTATTTCTGTGCTGAGGTTCAAGTCCCTCGAGCGTGTGGCTCTAAGGGATTTAGATTTACCGAGGTGGAGCATGTCCATTAATTCTGGATTTGACATAGCTTTGTATGTCAGGCATAGATCGCCTTGAAGTAGGCGGTATGCAACTGAGTAGAGCTGGAATTTTTTTAACCGAGCAGCATATGGCATCTGTTTGAGACCCTTGATCCTCTTGGTGAGATACTTTTTGGGTCTTTCTAATTGCTGCAGGTGTCAGGTAAGGTACATCCCAAAAGGGGCATTGTATTCTATGGTGGGCCTGATGAGGGATGAATAAAGGGGCACGATTACCTCTCTTGATCTAGATGTGAAACCCTTCGTGATGAGGTGGGCTATGTAGAAGGTCTTTCTAACCACTTTGGCAATGTGGTTTTCAAAGGAGAGATTGCTATTAACTTGGGTCCCCAGGTCCCTAATAACTTTCTCTGTACTCAATGGGTTTCCGCCTATGTGGTAATTTGTGGGCACATTGTTTTTGCCAAAGGGTATGACTATACATTTTTTGGCATTTAGCTTTAAATCATGGCGCTGGCACCAGTTATCTGTCTCTGTCAATTATGGTGCCCAGTTTGCAGTCGTCTGCGAACTTGGTGAGCCATAGTCCTCCCACGATTGCCTGTACCTCGGAAAAGTATATACCGAACAACAGTGGTCCCAGGACAGAACCCTGTGGGACGCCACTTGTGACCGGTTTCGAGTCTGACATGGCTCCAGCAACTCTCACTCTGTGGGTTCTGTCTTTGAGCCAGTTTGTGACCCATCTTGTGACATAGTGGTTTATATTTAAGCTGGATAGCTTATCTATGATGCCCGAGTGGGGTATTGTGTCAAATGCCTTTGCAAGGTCCAGATAGGCTGTGTGGACTACCTTCCCTTCATCTATGGCTTTGGCGACTGTTTCGAAGAAGTCAACCAGGTTCAAAAGGCAGGATATGCCCTTGACAAAGCCGAATTGGGTAGGATCTAGTGTCTGTAGGTCCCCAATGTCTTTGTTTATGAGCTCCATGATGATCCTCTCCATAGCCTTGCAGACTAAGCTAGTTAGGCTTATGGGGCGATAGTTTCCAGGGTCCGTAGAGGCTCCACCTTTGTGGAGTGGGACCACTGTTGCTGTACGCCATTCTGTGGGCACATATCCTGTAGTGAGGCTGAGATTGTATAGCTGTTTTATTTGAGGGATTAGTTGCTCTTGGAGTTCATGTAGGACGCAACCTGGGACGCCATCTGGTCCCATGGAAGCAGTGTTTTTTGCTTTGGAGAGGGCAGCCTTCACCTGAGCATCAGAGATGTTTGGGAGGCAGCCCTCTGTCAGGATAGATACTTGCTCTTTTGGGGGGGAGGGGGTGGAGAAGTTTGCACTGAACCTGTCTGCCAGGATATTGGCGATGTCTGTGGGTTCAGTGTATTTTTTGTCGTTTAGAATCAACTCAGAACAAGTATGGGAGTTGCATCCCAGGTTCCTAACATAACTGAAAAAAGCCTTATGATTGTCTTTGGTGTCCTGTGCAATTTTTTTCTCGAAGCTGGCCTTGGAGGATTTTATGAGGGATCGTAATATTTTGCTAGTACTGATCAGAGATGCCTTCCCTATTAGGGATTTTGCTCTATCATGTAGTAGCTTCCTCCTTCTGTTGTACAGTTTATTTATGGCAGGGGTCCACCAGACTGGACGCTTGCCTTTGGATGATTGGGTCTTGGTTTTGTTTGGGATAGCATGATCCATGCATTCCTGGAGATGTCCGTAGAATGCGTTTATATAGGATTCTGCAGTTTGGGCCGTAGTTTTCACTGGCCCTGGGGCCTTGAAGGATTCCACTTCGGTTTTGAGAAGTGAGAAGTTCGCTTTTGAGAAGTTTTTCACTGTGGTTTTCTGGGCTGGGGGTGGGGTCGGGATGTGGACATCCAGTGAAATTAATTTATGGTCTGATCTTACCAATGAGGGATATACTTCTGGTGTGGAGCATAGAGTCCCCATGTTGGTAATGATCAGGTCTAGTATGTTGTCCCCTCTTGTGGAAGTGGTGACTAGTTGTTCCATAGCATTTGAGTTTATAATTTCCAGGAACCTTTGGGTAGGGTGCTGGGGCTTGAGTAGTGCTCCCAGTCAATGTTTGGGTAGTTGAAGTCACCCAATATAATGGTGTTCGGAGAGATCTTCATGTTCTCCAATGTTTTCAGGAAAGCAGAGTGGGATTCCTGACTTTGAGAGGGTGGTCTGTAGGATGCTATAAACTGAAAAGCAGTCTTGCCCACTGTTAGTTGCACATGGATGGTCTCCGATACTTCGTGCAATGCCACTAACCTGGAGGTGTGAATATCCTTGATAAATATGGAAACTCCCCCTCCTTTTGTGGTTCGGTCCGGGTTTTGGGGCCGAAAAGCATGATATGAGGTATAGCCTGGTAGTGCTGGGGTGCTCTCTGGAGCCTTGAACTGGGTTTCTGTCACTGCACAGATATCGATGCTCTCCATACTGAGGAGAGCTTCGAGTGCGTGCATCTTGAGGTTAAGACTTCTGGCGTTAAGCAGCATTACCCTTAGTTTCTTGTTCCTTGTGCTGTCTATAGGGGTGGGTTTGACTTTTGAGCCTTGCCTAAAAAAGGCACTATGGGGGTGGCAAGAGCCTTTGCCAATATCCGAAAGCCCAGTGGTGACAGGTGCAAGCCGTCCCTAGAGAAGCAACGTGGCTTGTCGAGCATGTCATCCCAGGCTGACAGACACTGGATCCCCTTTGAATGACACCAAAATTTTAGCCAATTGTTAAAATCGATCATTTTGTCTTTGTACTGTGGCATCATTCTAGGTGAGGGTAAGATGCTGCTCAAGGTCAGGGTCATACCAGCCTGGGCTACATGATCAGAGAGCTCCTCTATGTCTCTTTTCATGTAGTCCAGGGAGGTATGTCTCAGGTCATTCACACCAGCATGTACAATGACCGAGTCATATTTGTATTTGCTTTGGAGTGACCTGAGTGCTTGTGTTATGTGGCGGATCCTAGCACCCGACAGGCAGCTCACCGTGACCTTCTCTTTATTCAGCCTGGTGAGCGGGACGTCAGTGTGTCTGACAGTAGAGTCACCTATTACAAGAGTATCAGGTGTATTATTCAGCCTTAAGGGCTGTGGCTGCTTGGCACACTGACTTTGTGGGCTATGTGTTGTGTGTGTTTTGTTTTGAGGTAGCGTTTGCTTGGATGTCTGCTTTGGAGGTCTCTGTTGCTTAGGTAGATTTTTATTTAGAGCCTCCGAGTATGTTTTTGTGTATTTATGTGTTTGGTTCGCTGATGTGGTGGGACTATGTGATACTAGAATTGTGTTGTGTGAGGTTACCTTCTCCTCCTGACTGGTTACACCAGTTTTGAGATGAGAGAGCTCAGCCTCCAGTTTGGCTAGATAGTTGCATCTCTCACATATATTTGAACCTGTTTGGAGGAGGAGAGGGTTGTCCATGTACATGAGACAGTTGTAACGTTGCCTCAAAATTCCCAGATTCACCAGCTGGACTAGAGAGGAAACCATTGACTGACCTTTGGACATGCTAGAGTAATATAGGGAAACTGAATTTAAGACGGACCAATAGAGGACAGGGTAATCGTAGAGAGTATAAGAGTAAGTAGTGCTTATGGTTTAATAGTGCTAACTTGTAGGATTACTTAATTGGTCCAGTGAAGGGCCTTAGAATGAGAATATGGTGTTTAAATTGAGAGATAGAGCAGTTCTAAGGGAAAAAGTGAAGAACAGACTTTGTGGAGCCAGGAATAGTTTAAACCCAATTAGGTGGCGCTGCCCGCTGTTGTGCTATGCACAAAAACGCACAAAAACGCGCAAAAGAGGGTTTTAAGAGGGGAAGATGAAGGAGGTTGGAATTGACCCAAAATGGCCAATAAAACTACAGTTTCAAGTCATTAACCACTCCCACAGGGGCAGGCAGGCTGCTCAATGTTTTTCACTGCCACTGATCAACAGAGAGACTTCCCTATAGCCCAAGCAAAAAATGGCCTCCAAGAAACTTACAAACAGTTCAAGAACAGCAAGCCTGTAAATGAACTTTTTTTAAATCTCAGAAAAGTGGGAAAAAAGCAAGATTTTTTTTGTTTTTTTGTTTTTTCAGAGATAGCAGAGGTTCACAAGTATCAACAAGTTATAATAGTGCAGTAAATGACCCCACACAAGAGTGCTAGGCCAAAGACAGATAAAATGCAAGTTTTGAGAAAAAAACGATTTTAAAAATAAGTGCAAACAGGAAATTTAGTAAACAACTCTAGGTTGTGCTCTAAATACAGTTACTAATGCAGAAATCAAGTTTAAAAAGCCAGAAAATGCTCAAAATAGGCGGCTATGCAGAAAAACTTAGCAAATAAACAGAGGAAAAATACTTAAAATCTCAAAAGTGGCTCCTTTCTTCTCTCAGCATTTTCTCCTCTTGGTGGGTGCTTCACCAACAGCCAACAAGCCTGAAAAGATGCCAAAACCATGAGGCAACCAGGTTTTAAGAGGGGAAGATGAAGGAGGTTGGAATTGACCCAAAATGGCCAATAAAACTACAGTTTCAAGTCAGTAATCACTCCCACAGGGGCAGGCAGGCTGCTAATGTTTTTTCACTGCCACTGATCAACACAGAGACTTCCCTTTATGCCAAGCAAAAAATGGCCTCCAAGAAACTTACAAACAGTTCAAGAACAGCAAGCCTGTAACTGAACTTTTTTAAATCTCAGAAAAGTGGGAAAAAAGCAAGATTTTTTTTTTGTTTTTTTCAGAGATAGCAGAGGTTCACAAGTATCAACAAGTTATAATAGTGCAGTAAATGACCCCACACAAGAGTGCTAGGCCAAAGACAGATAAAATGCAAGTTTTGAGAAAAAAACGATTTTAAAAATAAGTGCAAACAGGAAATTTAGTAAACAGCTCTGGGTTGTGCTCTAAATACAGTTACTAATGCAGAAATCAAGTTTAACAAGCCAGAAAATGCTCAAAATAGGTGGCTATGCAGAAAAACTTAGCAAATAAACAGAGGAAAAATACTTAAAATCTCAAAAGTGGCTCCTTTCTTCCCTCAGTGTTTTTTCCTCTTGGTGGGTGCTTCACCAACAGCCAACAAGCCTGAAAAGATGCCAAAACCATGAGGCAACCAGGTTTTAAGAGAGTCAAATCATGTGGGGGGGGTGTTAACTGCTGCAGTTGCCTGTACTAGGTCTTCATTGAAATGAAAACTGCGGTTAAGAATGGTTTTAACGTCATTCACATTGCTTCCTACTCTTGTCATAGAATAAACATTGATAGGCTGTTGATTTTTGTTAAAAAGAGTACCTTCTAGCAGATTCGTATCTATAAGTGATCATCACAAAACAACAGTTTGCTGTCAATCAAAACCATAACCCAAAGGACAGAATGGGTTAAAATTAGAAGTAGATCCTCCTCCCAAAAAATGCTGGTTGTTACAGCTGACTCCATTCTCCATAGACGCCATTTACATTGAAACCTAACATGGGGGCAGGGCTTGTCATTCCATAGTCTGGGAGAAAAACTCAATTAGTTTTGCTAGGTTGCCTTTCATTGTGGAAAGTTTATGTGCAAATCTGATACATCCATTTGCCCTTTTGAAACTGGAGAAAGGGAAATTGTCAAGGGAATCCATGGCTCCTGCAAGCTTCAGATAAATACCAAACTAGTAAACAAATCAGTCAGAACTGTTCTGATATTATGGCTGGGAGATGAAGGGGAACTACTATGCTTTCTGGATTATATACATAGCACCACTTCCTTTTTAAAGAACTGCAGTGGTGGTTCTGCGGTAGCGTTGTCACCTCACAATAAGACGTTGCCCTGTTCAATTCTCAGCTAAAGCATCTTCTGTGTGGAGACATGCGTGAATGGGCATACCTTCGTTAAAGGTTGTGCATCAGGGCTGGCAACTCAGCATGTAAAAATCTACTGCCAATCATTAGCAGACCGGAATTCCACTGTGGCGACCCCTAACGGGAAAAGCTAAAAGACACAACAGCAACAACAACAACCACTTCCTTTTTAAAATTTTTGATCAAATATTCACCCTATGAGATAGAGTTCCTGGATATGAAGGTTGTTAGACTACCAGATATGACTTTTGATGCAATGTTATTTAGGAAGGAGTGTTATAGGAACTCGCTCTGACATAGGACTAGTATGTACCCCTCATATGTATTTCACAATATCATTAAAGGACAGGGTATACAAGCATATAGACTTAGTGCTCAAGATGCTGGGTTTCAGGATGAACTGGTTGTTTTAGAACAAAATTTTAAGGAGAGGGGATACAAAAGTAGGGACGTGGAAGTTGGACATAATGTTCTGATAGAGGGTGACCATATTTCTCTAGAAAATATAGGGAAGAGAGCTTAGAACAAAAAGGGGAAACCACTTAGATGCTTCAGCTTACCGATAACATATTGCAGTAACGTGAATGATGTTACTGCTGTTATTAAGAAGCATTGGTTGGTTCTGTTAACCGATGAGAAGATTAGGATTATTATGGGTGAGGAATCTGCCTTCATGTTTAAAAATAAATAGAATCTTAAATGGCTCCTTTGCTATCCTGATAGAGCTAAGGAGAATAGAAATGGAATTGAAAGAAATGGCACATTTCCATGTGGAGGATATAAACACTGCACACATATTGAGACAGATAATGTTTTTGTGAACCCTGATAATGGCAGAAAATTTAATTTTAAAGTCTGCCAGTTGTGACACTAAAGATGTTATTTACTTAGCGCACTGTGTCACATGCTCTTCATTCTATGTGGGGAAGAGCACTCAGAAGTTTAAGGACGTATAAGGGAACACCTTCACTCCATTAATATTAAATATATGTCAAATGCTTTAGCAAAACATGCAGTGGAGAAGGGAGCTGAGCATAAGTTTAAGTTTAGAGTTATTGATAGGGTCTTTCAAACACTGAGAATGGGTAACATCAGGAATCATACTGAGACTGTGGAACTTGAGTGGATTGTTAGGATGCAGGCACACAAAGCGTTGGGACTGAATGAGAATGCCCCCCTTAAACTTGTATTGAAGGCACACAGGTTGTTTAGGTGAAATGTTTTTGCTATATATGAATGCTTTACTTGTACCTTTATATGAAAAGGGTGTGTGAGCCAATTTGGCTCATGATGGGTGGGGTATGTAATATTTAAGCTGCTTCTGATGTGGATATGGTGGATCTGATGAAGCAGAGTTTTTATTTTCTGTGAAAGTGCTTATCCTTGTTTATTTGTGTAATAAACTGCAACAGATTTTACCTACCTATGTCATTCCTAGTGCAACACTTTTGTGACTGTGTTCATACACTTTCCTTTAAGAGCACACAGGGAAGTCTGGGTTTTTCTCTCTCTCTCTCTCCTGGTCCCAAGTAAGGCTCCCTACTGGCACAGTTCCAGATTTAAGTCCTCAGCTGAGTGTCCAAGCCAAGTTTTCCACCACTCTCTCTGTGAACCCAGTGCTTCATGTCCTTGTTCAAAGTAGCTGACACACAGACTCTTTGAGATTTGATTTGCGTGTGCGTGCACACACACACACACACACACACACCTGGGAAAGGTTGGCACAGGTTTACTAGCTATGCCCCCTTCTTCCTAGACTATAAGGTAGTTACTGCCACCAGATACTCTCAAGCCAGCTACTCTAAGCCTCTTACAAGGATACCTAATTATGTGTCTTTCGGCTTTTCCTGGTTAGGGGTTGCCACAGTGGAACTCCGGTCTGCTAATGATTGGTAGAAGATTTTTTCATGCCGAGTTACCAGCTCTGATGCACAACCTTCAACGAAGGTACCATACTGAGTGAAATTAATATTAATACAAATGGTAGTATGACCAATGCAGTAAGGCATTCAGGAGTGGCCACAGAGTAACCAAACATGTATGAGTACTCTCAAATGTTAAAATATTTTCCAAAGGACCAGACACAATGAAAAGTTTAAATATATTTAATAATAAATAATAAAAGAACATGAAAATACTAAATATCTATTTACTATAAACACCAGAGTTTCAACCACAGGAAATATTAAAATAACAGAGATGAATATATTCACGCAGATACAGAAAAACAGTACTTAATTAATCTCAACTATATTTTCTTGACTAATCTAAAGAGTTATTATTCCCTGGTCACTCACTAATGCAAACCAAGATGAAGTAGGTAAGTGATCCTTCTATGTCAGGTTTCCAAAATAGACTGTTGCACTGAGACTTCAGTCTCACCTAGTATTAAACATTATTTTAGTGATGGATTCCAGAATGACATCACATACATCTGGTCATCTGACTCCTGGTTCCCATGCACCCCCCATTGCTAGAAACTGCCAGGATTTAGCACATATGTGTCAATAATAGACACACAAAGAGCCTTGCTAAGATCTGCTGCAGTTCCTGGAAGTCATAAAATCATAAAACTCTTCCACTCTTCCAACAGGAGCTAATAAACCATACTTCTTACAGACACTGCATTTCTGACTTCATTCAAAACTGTGAGATAACATCTTTATGGCCTAGACCCAGTAATTTATTACTAATTTTAAAGTTTGAGATTAAACTCTTCTCTTCCAGTATCCTCTGTTAAAACATATACATTTAAACAGTTACAATAATGCATAGATATTTCTTTTCTGCCCAACAGGGCACACTGTTGAAACATTTTTAACTCAAGCAACTTTACAA
The DNA here is from genome assembly GCF_019279795.1 of Protopterus annectens. Taxonomy (NCBI): domain Eukaryota; kingdom Metazoa; phylum Chordata; order Ceratodontiformes; family Protopteridae; genus Protopterus; species Protopterus annectens. Next base: position 63,377 of record NW_025048899.1, on the reverse strand, counting down.
ATACATTTTTTCAGTACAATAAGCTGTACAAAAAGTTTGATATACAAATGACTTATAATTCTTTACAAAATTCCAGTTAGCTGTCTGGCATATGTTACACATCCACTGCCCTACTTCTCATAGCATAGCTGCCAATACCTGACATCATCACAGAGTCCCTGTAGCAATTAATATAATTAATTCCCTTTTCTTTGTCCCTGATAGTCTGCTGAATATCCATTCTGAAATACTCTCTCTCAAATTCACACGCTCATTTCTTTCCAAAAGTGTTTCCTGCAGCATTGCTATTTGCACAACCTTTTATCTGTGTTTGTAAGACCATTCATATTCTGGGATAATATGGACAGAATAGCCATCATGATAAAACACTATTCTTCTCACTTATTAAAGTGACAGTTTTTGAATGTGTTTTTCCAACTTTTGTGTTACATGCATGCGCTACTGTTAATGTGTATTTCCAACTTTTGTGTTACATGCATGCACTTTAGTTTGGCAGGCTGATCTTTTGTACAGTTGTTTCTTCTCATTTCCATTTGAACCTATGTCATGTTTTCAAAACTTTCTCTTTTAATGAAAACCCTCAAACAAAAAAAAAAAACTAAATGCACGTTCAAAACTCCCCATACACTTTTAACTTTGATCAAATAGACAGAACTATGTAGATCTACAAAACATGAAGTTTGACCCTCTAAAATTAAGGTTACCCATGCTAAAGTGCATGCTACAGCCTTTGCGCCCATTTACACTGATTGCTGTCTATTTTCTTATCTATCTTTACCCTCCAGATAAGAAAAATAGATTGTTTCTTTCAGAAAACATTGTTTTAGCTCTAAGAAAAATGCACTGGCTATCTTTAAATTAGTCAGAATTGTACATTGTTTTATTAAATGCATTCAAGTATTAAGGCTACCAGGGAGGTTGTTACCTGTTATTCACCTCCACAATTTCAAACTTCATTTGTTTCACCAAAATACTTGTCATTGTACTTTCAATTTTGCATTCCCCTCAGCAAAATTAATTGCTTGCAACTACAGACAGCTTGTCTCCATGGAAATGGACTCAGCAATGAGTCTTTATAAATTTCACTCAGAAAAAATGCACAGCTGCCATCAGCTGCAGACATCCTGACTCCACTGGGCATTTGCCTGTGGAAAACAAACAAGCTAATATCTTTGCACTTGTAAGAAGTTTAACATTTTCATTACTTTCATCATTTTGTTTTATTTTAAAGCATACTTGCTTAAAAAAACGTGATTATCATATGTTAAAATGTAGAAATCTAGACTTTCACTATTGTAAAAAAAAAAAAATGAAAATATCCTATTTCTACATATAATACAATCAGTGCACTTTTACAGTCCAACCTCCTATTAGCCCAAGATCACAACATTTAATACTAAACTTGCTTTAGTCTAGCCTTTCATCTCTTGTTATACTATAAAAGCTATATTTCTTACAACTAAAAAGTGCTTGTTTAATATCTTTAATGCATGCAGCAGTGACTGAAAAGACTCCCCCACATTTAAAATACCCCTGAATAAACACTACACAAAACTGTGTTACCATGTATAACATGCAGTTTATATTATGGCATTTTTATACAAATACTAATAAGAACAAAAGTTTTTCAAAAATTGTTTTACTTACAGTTACATCCTCCTTTATGCACTTTACAGTCCACCCACAAGTTTAACAAAGTCAACAAAAGTTCAGTGTTTTTCATCTCCTTTTTCTTGTAAAACTAAATTTCACAAATGTGACAAATGTTTTATAATCTTCCATTTATTCACTAATTTCACAGTTACCGTTTTTGCTGTTCATCTCCATCTCCCAATGCCAGACTTTGGCTCAAGTCCAAGGTACTCATAATTCTTCTCGTCAACTTCTGTGCTTTTTTGTCTCTCAAGAATTTTCTTTTGGACCATTGCAAAAGGTTTCACTGGTAAAATCTCTCTATGAATCTTACTGTGAGAAGGATGAGAAGCAGAGTCCCCTTATGCTTGCTGACTCACTTTTTGTTGGATAAACTCTTTCATTTCTTCCTTAGCCTATTCTGCCACAAAAGATTTTGATCCTTCAGGAAAAATACTCTGAAGACAGCTAGATACAGCAGCTTGAATCTCACACCTGTCTCTCAACATTCCCTGAATGCTGGGATAATTTTTTTTTTTTTTTTGCCTATTGTATAGTAAATAATTTTCTACAAATAATCTGCTATGTCCAGTTTTCAATGCTTTGCCCTTCTGTCACAGTTTGGTCAGGATCAACTCTTTCGGCTGGTATGATTGCATCTTTAGTAATATTGGTCTTGGTTGCTTTCTCATGGCCAACTTTGGACCATACACTCTATGTTCCCAAATAATTAACAAATCCTGCTATGGAACACTAGCCCTATTCCTTATTTCTGCTTTCATGAAATTAATAGTCTGTTCCTTCCAGTTTCACTGGTACAGAAGAAAATTCTAGGTTTTCTCTGTGTTTTCTATCTTCTAACTCTCCTATTTTTTGAAACAGCTTTTCTTGAGCAGCTTTATATACAGCCAACTTTTTCTTCATGTCAGCCTCTGATTTTTGCCATTTTATCAATTCATCTGAAGATCCAACTATATCTTCTTCTATTTTTTAGCCTTTCATTGTTTGAGTTGATATATTCCTTCAGTGTTTGATTTTTTAATCACCTCTCAGTACAATTGATTTATTTTTCTTCAAAATTACTGGAAGCCATCTCTTAAAATCAAAACTTAATATTGAACTGCTTTTTGCTGAATAGCTGCAGAACCCTTCACAGGTAATGTTTTCTCTTCACCCTTTTTGGTTGATTTTTTTTTCTGGTTTTCCAAATGCCTTCTTTACTAGCATCCAGGCATTGTATTTACTAGTCAGTAACTGAATTTTACCAAAAAAGTTTCAATGGCATTCCTTTTTCTCAGTTTCTGTTTTCTCATTGGAAGAGCTGAAGGTAACTTGATCAGTGTGCAGCCATCTTGGAAGTCCATTTAGTTTGTTTTTTGAGGGATACTTAAACGTGCAGAGTATATCTGTGACCTTGTCTTCATTGATAAGACCCAAGGCCTGCCAGAAATTGCAAGCACTGTTTGTGACTCCCTGATGCATATGCAAAACAATAAAAGCAAGGAGAGCAATCCTTTTTCTTTTTATGGCTCATGTGTAGTTGCTTAAACTGACAGAGCTGCTCTCTCTATTTTGTTTTCTGTTTTCAGAAATCTGTTTGGCCTGGTTCAATCTACACTTCACATTTCATGTTTTTCATTGGTTAGTTTGTTTATTGAGTGATATTTAAATCCTTAGAGTATATCTGTGGCCTTGACTTCTCTGATCAGACTTAAAGCTTGCAAGAAACTAAAAGCACTGTTTCTGACCCCCTGTTGGTGATTTTTCTACCTGTCCTCCCATCCCTTGCTGTGCTTTTAAAACATGAGGAATTGTAACCTGTCTGCCCTTACTGTAAATTGAGTCTTGAAAGCTCCTTTCTTTCTACACTTCTGTTTGATATCTTGAATTATTTATTTGCTGGTCCTTGTCCTTATTTTGAGACAAAAGTACATTTTGCCTCTCATTGCCAACTTTGCTGATTTACTTTCTCTGAATTCATCATATATATATTATTCATATTATATTATTTATTCAGAGCTGCTCATTGTTTGGTGATGATACCAGAGTTTTTGAGGAATTTTGCTTGCATCTGAAGCCATTGTTGGCAAGAAAAAGAAATAAAAGTATTAATTTGTATTTTTCACACTTCTTTTCACTGCGTTATTGAAGATTCCTGTGTTATTTACTATTTTCCCTGCACTTGCTTAGAGTTTTAAGTTGCATTTTTCCACATCTGTAAGGACTGCTGTTATGCAGTTGTAGTGCTCTAAATACATTGTAGCTGATGTTTGTGGTGCTCTAAATATATTGCATCTGCTGTTTGTGGTGCTCTAAATAAATTGCATCTGCTGTTTGTGGTGCTCTAAATACAAAGTATCTGTTGTTTGTGGTGCTCTAAATGCATTGCACTTGTCTGTGGTGCTCTAAATACATTGCATCTGCTGTTTGTAGTGCTCTAAGTCCATTGAATCTGTTGTTTGTGGTGCACTAAATACATTGTATCCACTGTCTGTGGTGCTCTAAATACATTGTATCCATTGTTTGTGGTGCTCTAAATACATTGTATCTGCTGTTTGAGGTGCTCTAAATGCATTGTATCTGTTTGTGGTGCTCTAAATACATTGTATCTGTTGTTTGTAGTGCTCTAAATGCATTACGTCTGCTGTTTGTGGTGCTCTTAATACATTGCATCTGCTGTTTGTGCTGCTCTAAGTACATTGCAACTGCTGTTTGTGGCACTCTAAGTACATTGCATCTGCTGTTTGTGGTGCTCTAAATACTTCGTATCTGCTGTTTGTGGTCCTCTAAATACATTGCATCTGCTGTTTGTGGTGCTCTAAATACATTGCATCTGTTGTTTGTGGTGGTCTAAGTGTATTGCATCTGTTGTTTGTAGTGCTCTAAATACATTGCAGCTGTTGTTTGTAGTGCCCTAAATACATTGAATCTGTTGTTTGTGGTACCCTAAATACATTGTGTCTGATGTTTGTGGTGCTCTAAATATATTGCATCTGCTGTTTGTGGTGCTCTAAATATATTGCATCTGCTGTTTGTAGTGCTCTAAATATATTGTATCTGTTGTTTGTGGTGCTCTAAATACATTGCATCTGCTGCTTCCACTGCTTCTAGGCATCTATTTTGTGGTTTCCTAACACATGGGCTCCAAACCAGTTGTTTACATTAAAAGGGCTAAAGTCTGCACTCTTGTGGCAGGAGAGGTCTGATTTCATCTGCATACTTATTTGACTGGCCTGTGGGCAAGCCTAGTTTAAAAGTGTTTTTTCTCAGCTTATATATATATATAAGCCTCATATTTGCCTGATGCGGCTCTTCATGCAGCACTGGTTAGTGGTGTCCTGTATAGACACAAGCACCTAGAAGATGTATTCTTTACTATTTTGTACTTTTTGACTATAACAACCATCACTGAAATTTTCCACAGTCCTGCACTTCTCTAGGAGTAACTATTTTGCACACTGAGCAGCATCACTGTATCAGTTAACTGTAGATTACACTACCTAAAGCAACCGAACCTCTTCCAGTTGCAATTCCCACCTCATTCTATTCCATTATAAAACACATATTAAGTGCCTGCAACAGGTTGTCAGTGACACATACACACACACAATGCTCTCCACGCTTACTAAGGACTAGACACATATACCCACATATATGAAGGTGCTAACATATAAGTTAACAAAACCTAAAAGGCCTCCCAGGCGCAGTCCTCAGCAACTCTGCCGGCACATGAGCAAGACAACTCCCAACACAATACATAAAACTACTGAACATAGTGTCTCTGCTACTAAGCCCATAAGGTGTAACACTACACAACCCAATATTTTAGTCATAGGAGACACCATTGTGACACACTGACATCCCTCTCACTAGGCTGAATAAGGAGAAGGTCACAGTTAATTGCTTGTCAGGAGCCAGGATTCACCAGATTATGCAAGCACTCAGGTCACTAAACACAAGCACCAGTATGACTCAGTCATAGTCAAAGTAAGAGTAATGACCTGAGATGTACCCTCCTGGACTATATGAAGAGAGACATGATTGAGCTGTCAGAATATGTGTCACAGGGGGGTATGATCTTAGCATTGAGAAGCGTTCTACCTTCTCCTAGGATGATGCCACAATACCAACAGAAAATTATTGACTTTAATAATCGGTTTAGCTACTGGTGCCACTCCAAGGGAGTCCGATATTTCTCAGCCTGGGAGAATATGACTGACAGGCCATGCTGCTTTGTCAGGGATAGTCTGCACCTGTCACCACTAGGCTTTCGGATATCGTCCAAATTTCTGCCCCTATAGTGCCTTTTTTAGGGATTGCCAAACAGATAAACCCAGTTCAGTTTCATCAAGGGTAGATCTTTCTTATTGAACTTGGTGGACTTTTTTGAGAATGACTGCAAGGCCTTTGATGAGAGAAAATCAGTATATACTGCTTACCTTGACTTAGCAAAGGCTTTTGACACAATCCCCACTCCAGGATCATACAGAAACTATCCCATCTGAGAATAAACCCATACATCAGTAGATGAGTAGCCAACTGGCTGACCAATAAAATACACACTGTCAAAGTTGGGAAATCCACCTCTACCAGTAGACCAGTTACCAGTGGGGTACCACAAGGATCAGTCCTGGGCCCTCTACCATTTGGGATCTATTTCTCTGAAGTCAAAATGAAAGCAGATGGCTTGTGGCTTAGCAAGTTTGCAGAAGGCTGTGAACTGGGCAAAATCATAGAGTCCCCCAATGATGATAACATATTACAGAAAGGGCTGAAGCAGGCAAATGACTGGTACCAAACTCATGGACTAAAACGTAATGCAAAAAAAAGTCTCATTATCACATTTGGCAAAGAAGCAGCCCCTTTAAATTATGATATAGATAGCACCCCTCTAAGCTCAAACCCAGTGGTACAAGACTTGGGAATGGCTGTTGATAGCAATCCAAACTTCGATCACCATGTATCCATAGTGGTAAGGAAAGCCTTCTACATTGTGCATCTCATAAATAAGGGTATTGCATCCAAGGCTAAGAAGGTTATAACTCCACTGTACTCAACCCTTATCAGACCACTATTTGAGTACAATGCTCCTTTCCGTATGTATCTCACCAGACACCTGCAGCAACTGGAGACACCACAGAGGATTTTAACCAAGAGAATCCAGAGCCTCCAACACATGACCTCCATAGAAAGACTGAAAGCCCAGTCACTGTACTCTGTATCATACAGGCTGCTGAGAGGCAACTTGTGCCGAGCCTACAGAGCAGTCCCTGCCTTAATGGAAATGCTGCACAGCCGGAAATCAAATGGGACAAGATTCACTCACTCCAGGGATCTCAGTCTAGCTTGTGACATCAACAGGACATGTTGGAGAGACAGATATATCTCCCAAAAAATGATACTCATCTGGAAGAATCTCCCACTTCACATGGAGCACAGCTCCTCACTGACCCTTTTTAAGAGCAATCTAGATAATTGAATGGGTGACTGTAAAGTCACCCCAGGGGTGGCACCTATGTCCATCATTGACAGGGGCAGCTAATGCTAATCATATAATCTCCCTACAAACAATGGCCATCTAAGGTTAAGTTGGGTATAAAGGATTTTTACATAGTTAGGCTTGTAAAGGCCATAGGGTCATTAGCCTAGTAACCTCCTATGAACCTATAAATCTACTCATGATAAACTAAAGGTATTACTGCTCAGTGCTAGCAGTTTAATCAAGAAACTACACTCTCTGGAAGCACTCCTCAGCCATGAGAATTCTGACATCTGTGCAGTTACAGAGACATGGTTCAAAGCCATGGAAAGCACTGCAACAGTGCATGTCGCCATGGAAAGCACTGCAGCAGTGCATGACGCCATGGAAAGCACTGCAACAGTGCATGACTATAATTTCTTCCACACAGTCAGACCACCCACTGCACACACAAGGACAAAAGGTGGAGGTGTATTAGTCTACATAAAAGAAAAGCACACCTCAAGACTGGTCAAACAATACGACAAGATGTCCAAATAACCACAGGCAAAATCCCTTACCATATTCTTGCTAGTTGCATGTACCCAATCATGAACAGGAAAGCCATACCTGATAACTAACTGTACTAGAATCTCTTACCACTTAGCCAAACACCATACTCCTGGGTTATTTCCACTACCCCTCCATTAACTGGGACGCATACATGACCACTAACATGCAGGTTCAAAGACTTTTAGACTTTGTCAATGCAAATACTCTAGAATAGCTAGTCTGCACTCAAACTAGGGGTACAAATATCCTAGACCTGGTACTTACAAACATGGAGGAGTGTTGCACCCTGCAAGTGTAATGGCCTTACTAGTTAGATCAGATCACAAAGTGGTGTCTTGTGAAATAAATATAAAGCTAGAAACCCCATCTCACCTCAAGGCCTTTAAGTACTTCTCTAAGGCAAAATGACTGCATCCCCTAGTGATGCAGATAGCCTTCACAAGGGTCTGAATCAGACAAATGACAGATGCCAGAGCCATGGCCTATAACTAAATGCAAAAAATGCATACTTATACCCTTTGGGAAGTCAGATACTCCTGCAAAATTACAACATCAATAGCAAACCCCAAACAGTGGACCCAGAGGTGAGAGATCTAGGTACACAGATGGACAGTAACCTGAACTTTGACCACCATGTGTTCACAGTGATGAGGAAGTCCTTCTGTTTGACACTGTTTATAAGTAAGTGCATGGCATCCAGATTCAAGGAGGTTAGAGTCCCACTATACTCTGCCTTCATCAGAGCAATAATTTACTATAATTAACCTTTTGTCATGCACCTAAACAAATGGAGTCATCCCAGAGGTTCCTTACAAAAAAAAAAAAAAAAAAATTACAGGGCGTAAACAACATATCTTATGCGGATCACCTAAAAGCCCTTGGGTCCCTTTACTGTGTCTTCTACTGACTATTAAAGGGTGATCTATGCCTAACCTACAAGGCATTCTTATCCCTAGTCCTGAAGGAACTGTTGTACATTCGCAAAACAAACAGGATGAGGATTACCTGATCCAAGGATCTAAACCTGGTGTGGCATGAACAAAACATACTGGAGGGACAGATATGTGTTTTAGAGATTACCATTTCTCTGGAACAAGCTACATATTACATGAAAAAGATCCCTTCCCTGACTGTCTTCAAAAGCAATTTGGATCAATGGATGGGGTATCGTAAATTCAGTCCTGTCTCCTGGGGTGGCACCTATGTCCCTTATGGACAGGAGCAGTCTGTAAAATACTCAGAGACATAGGCACAAGCCTAAGTCATCCTCTAGCCCATCGGTATCAAAAATTGGGTAAATCTGGGTAATAACGGCTAGACCTGTAAGGGCTCTTAGCTGTTGGCCTTGTAATCTCTTGTAGACCTATGGACATTTAAGAGAGAGAGAGGACACACAAACACAGCAATGTGCCTAGATGTTTTCTGCTCAATCAGCTCATTTCCTGATTTACATTTTCTTACAATAAATTCAGGACAAATTAACATTGAGACCAGTGCCCATCAAGTTTTAAATAACCTCAGACAGTCAAAATACTGTGATGAGGCTATTTGTTCAGTACCCATAAAAATGCAAGCACACATGTGCATATGCGCACAAACACACAACTTGATATAATGAAGGCGATTGTAGCCGCATTCTGTTTTCTCAAATGTTTGCCACTCAGACATGATGGCAAATTACTGGAAGATAAGTCTGACATGTACCCGCCCTCTCTAAAAGAAATCCTCAATGTTTGACATAAAATGATAAAAGTAATCTTGAAATGGATTTTATTAGTTTGACCCATGAGCGTCCCACGTAGGATTTAAGAAAAATATGCCTGTGTGACTGCTCAGTATATACAACTCCATAGCTCTAGCAAACTGAAAACCACTTTCTTATGCACTACAACCAGAAGTTCAGGAAGCAGTCTGAAGTTAGAATGTATTGAAGGACTTGAACTTGTCTGCCACCTAGAGGTAGAACTGGAGAACTGCGTTTTTTATGCAGTTCTTAAACTGTTCCCTCTTTCATTGTGTGATCCTTTCTTATTTAAGGTGGTGAAAGCATCAGACGTCAGCTCAGATGAACTACTCAGGCCACTCTTACCATAAAGTCAGTGCTTCTATCCCCAAAAGGAGGCTCAGAAGTACCTGAAAAGTTATCAGCAGGTATCTGACATGACTTTGTACACATTACCTGCCCTACAAAATAAACCTTCCTTCTAAGTTCTAACTCACTCATAAAACCGCCCGTCTTCCACACTTAAGCTGTCATGAAAGCTTTTCCCAATCAGATGTCAAGGCTTTCTTCACACATCACACATGCTCACTGGTAATAAGGAATGCTATTATCTCTTGATCATGTTTGCAAGTAAACTCATAGGTATACAAGCTGCCTTACATAAATAAAAGCTGCAAGCCCACACAATATGGTAGCATGCTTTCTGGTGTCACCCTCAGGAGTAAGATCTATAGTTGGTCTGTGCTCCATGTTCCTTATCACCTACTATCTTATAGTAAACTTAGAGTTCACTGCATTATGATTCTCTGTTATAATTCAGTGTGGCGAGAAGGAAGCAAAACTTTGTTTTTTATGTATGTGTTTTAAGGTTGAAGTGGTGGAAACTTTATCTGTGAGGGCTTGGCTTGGTTAAACATTTTCCAAGCTTTTCAGCTTTGATCTTGTAAATAAATGTAACAAAGTCCAGAAATCTGAATTGGTACATACAAGTTTTGTCCAAAGACAATGATGCTCTGCCTCTGTCTCAGTGACAAAAGTATGTATGACAAATCAATACAGCCAATATCACAGAATGCAGCAACGCAAAATGATGAACAATGAAGCATCACATGACATGAATGTTCAGTAACAATGAAGGAAGCAGTTTTTTAACAGGATACATGTAATCATGCATGACCCTTGATGACCCACCACTGGTCCAGTAATCAAGGAACCTCAGTCCTCACCACTGGCAACAGTGGGGGACATCCACTGGGAGGATGACAAGTACACACACAGTATTTCCAGATGCAGCTCTCTGCATCAAGTGCAATTTCCCTTAAGAGCACACAGAAACCACAGTCAGTCTGGGGCAGGTTTCTCCCCTCTTTCTCCAGATCCCCAGTAAGACTCCCCAATGGCACAGCTCTGGAGTGGAGATCTCAGCTGAGTGGCCAAGCCAAGACCCCCAGCACCCTCTTTGTCCAGCCAGTGCTTCATTTCCCTGCCCAAGTAGCTGACACACACACTCTTAGAGGTTTGCTTGACACACACGCACACACACACACACACGCACACACACACACACACACCTGGGAAAGACTGGCACAATTTGACTAGCCATGCCCCTTTTTGCCCAGATTATAAGGTAGTTATCTCTGCCACCAGCCAGCTCCTTATCAGCTACTTTAAGGCCCTTACAAGGGTACCCAATATACTGAGTGTGATATTATTATTAACCCAAATGGTAGTTTGACCAAGAGTAAGGCTATTAGGAGTTGCCCACACAGTGTCACCAAGTAAATATGCAAGTATTTTAAGACTTAAATATCTCTAGACAGATCAGCCACAAGGAAAGGTTCAAGTATTTTTAATAATAAATAATAAAAGAACAAGACAATACTAAGTATATTCATGGTGACAGCAGAGTTCAAAACCACAGGGAATATTTAAAACAACATTACAGGACAGTTTCGAATAAATAAAGAAAACATTTAAATTAAGCTTTACCATATTCCTCTCTGCATCTAAGAGAAATACTATACCCTAGAAACTTAGTTATAGAGCAAGGCAGATGTGGTGAATGGGTCATCTTGCTGTTGCCAGGTCCAAAACAGAATACAGAATGCTCTGTCTCACTCAGAGACTTCTCAAATTAATATCTCAAATATTACTGCTGGAATAGCTTGCAGAATGACATCATGTCTTGTCATCTGACTCTATCCCAGATGAAACCCCTACTGCTGGAAGCTGGCAGTATTTAGTATCTACTTGTGAAAATGCATAGACCTCAGATCTTTGGCAGATGCTGGAAGTCATAAAACAATTATATCCCTCCACCACATCTCAAGCTTAGTAATTATTTCTCCTTAAAGACAACGCAGAGAGCTCCCTACTATAGACATCCCGTCTCTTGCTGCCATAATTTCATTTCAGCTATTTTTCTGAAGTTTTGCTGGACTGAAGTTGACCTTCTAAGTTCCAGTTTCCACTATTAAAATATATACATTTAAACAGCTACAATAGTGCATGTACATTTCTGTTCTATTCCAGTAGGGTACACTGTGGATACATTTCAAGCACTTTGCAGAAACCTTTTTTGAAACATATCTGTACAAAGAAGTTTGATATGCACATGACATACAGTTCTAATATAGCTGTAACACAAGCATCTTATATGAGTCATGTTGATATTCACAAATGACAATTATTTACAAAATTCCAGATAGCTGTGCTGGCAGTATACCCCTTTATCACAACCCCCCCCCCCCCACAACTCCTTCCTTCTCTGTCTGTCTTTCTATCTATCTATACTAATTCCACAGTCATGCATCCATGAAAAAATGACAAACACTGTGGAAATAAAGAACACTTCCCACCACCTTAGTCTATTGCTTAAGGCAAACACTGAACTGCACCTGCAAAGATAACCCTTTCAGTTACCCCACATCAAGCTTCTAAATAACAGCACAACCACATCAAAGTGCTGAACTAGACAAATCATATGCAAAATAATCAGATTTGATATACAGCTTGTTTTTAGGTTCAGCTATATGTTACAATTTCTTAGGATTTTTTCAGAACTCTGCAGCACATTATATGCCATGTTCTGTAATTATTCTATTGCTATGCAATATTGTAAGCTCCTCTGTATTGCTGCAACTGCATTTTTACTCCAATCATGACTGAAAAGGTTCCAATGACCGACCTACTCAGCCAGTTAACAAACAAACAAATAAACAAATGAATAAATAAAAAACAAGGACTTTGAAGTTAGAGGTTCAATACTACAAGAGTCAACAAAAGAGTATGCAAAGAACCATCATGCTGCCCTCCCCCCAAAAAATCTATCCATGAACCTTCATCTACCTTAAGTGTGCAGTATTTTGCCTTTCTTGTTATTAAATCACAGCTGCCTTTCATTCCACAAAATGCCATACTGACATTCTGAGGGATAGAATGGGCTCAGATGATGTAAAGATGTGTAAACCATGACAGAAAGGCAGGTGTGTGTCAATGGATAATGCCCATGAATAAGGAATGATACTACAGAAGTGATTCTTATGATGAACATTCTACAAATCTTGAGATAGAAGAGGAGCTTCACACTGTTTTAGTAAAATGAAGCAAGAAGTCAAAGCATTGTTTCAGAGAGCTGTCCTGTCACAAGCTGTACCCCATCTTATCTGAAGCAGAAGGCGAAACATTGTTACAGACAGCCATCACATCACAAGCTGTACCCCAACTCATCTAATGCAGAAGGGAAAGTATTGTTACAGACATCACATCAAAAGCTGTACCCCAACACATGGTAAAGCATTGTTATAGACATCACATCACAAGCTGTACCTCATATCATCTAATGCATGCACACATCTTGTACAGGAGTACTCTCTCCTCACTCCTAGCTACTAATGTCTCTTCTGTGTAGACTGTCTTTAGCCGAGTGACAGATACTGATGTAGCCCACATTTAGATTGTCTGTCACACTTATTTAGTGGATTCATAATTAGTAATGGCACTCTTGCAATGTCCTTTTGTCTACCTAACTTGTTACTTAATTTCTGCTCTGTGAAATATGCTGTGCCCTGATGTATGTTGATGCCCACTGAACATATTTCTCAACATCTTAGCTGATCTTAGCAATGTGTCTGATGCTCTTTTTCCAAATATACAGTTTATGGTTGACTTCACTGAGGCAGAGTAAGTTCACTGTACACTGTTAATGCTAATTGTATATACTTTACATTTACACATGGAGTATCTAACAGCTTAGAAGTAAGCAATGTATCTGGGAACAATATATTATTATTTAATCACCTAACTATACCTTTACTTAAAATCAATTATGTGATCTGCCATAAAAACTATGCTTCTGGTGATCTCATTAAAATTACAGTATTCCTCATTAATATCCACTCATCTTACACTCTCAAGAACACAGCTTCAGGTATGTGTTCTGATTTTCTGCAGAAATTTCTTTAGCAATATCCCTTCCTCTTCCAGTGAGGGACATTGCAACTGCAAAAGCATGTTTTAATTTTTATCAACTCACTAAGCAGAGTGCAAATAATATTCCCATTTTTAAGCATTCATTGTTTTTTTTCATAAAAGTTAAGTATGGTCCTATAGTTGGAAACTAGCCCCTGCTTCCAATAAAAAGGTTGAACAAACTATTGAGATCAGATTTTTGAACATGCAAGCTGCACAAATACCAAGATAGATATATTTATACACACTCGATAGTCTAAACTTCAGAAAAAAGTATATAGTGATTGCCAGAAAGCCCCAAAACTCCTGCAAACTGTCATGAAACAAGGAGAAATATACTGCAATAAAAGTCTCCTACAAAACAGATGCAGTAAAAGTGGCAAACAAAAGATACAACTCCCGATTTAATGCCACTAATCAGCCAAGGTCCACCTGGTAATGTCATTGCCAAGGCAGATTCTTCTCTTTGGTTTTCTACAGTACTGTCATGCATGCCATCTTCTCTGGATCCAGCAGTCATTTTCTGCAGTGGGATACTGTCCACATATATCTGTCTAGGGGTAGAATTGCAGTCACTCATGGTTATCTGCGAATACTGTAATAGCTTCATCCTTTTCTCTTTTATCACTGGCCTGATCATTCACCCTTCTACAAATATGTATCTGGTGATCTAGCCATACATGGATGTACCATCTGGTTAGATGGATCAGATAACCCCAGGGTAGATCTAGGTCTGCTTTTTGTTAGTTAGGGTTGGAGTTTTAATTAACTGCATACATTAATGCTTGAAACACGTTGTTATATAATTGCGATAGTACAGAAAAGTGTGGCCTTTTTTAGGAGAATATTTTTACATTTCTTAACTGTCCCAGCAGATTAGATAGTTCATTATCCATCTGAGTGTCATAATCTGTAGTTTTCATACAACTACTTTAAAACAATCTTAATGAATTTCACTAAGACACATGGACATCTTTGCAACAGAATGATATCATGTCTGCATGACTAAAACTTGTATTCTCATAACTTTATTCATCAAGGTAGCCTATTTCCACTCCTTTATTCATCCAGTTTTATCACTATATAAATAAGAACACTGTTTGTGTACACTCTAATACAAGGAAGACGTTTTATTTTTATACATTTGCCACTTGTAGAACCAAGAATGTGGTTTACTTAGCCAAGTGTGAAACATGTACTTCATTTTATGTTGGAAAAATCAACAGAATGTTAAAAGAAAGTATATACTAGCATCTACCTGATATACCTAGGGAGGTGGAGAGTAATCTAGCTAAACATATTATAACTTCAGATAAAACACATAGTTTTACACTTAGATAAAAAACATTGAAAGAAGTATTAGAGGAGGGGATGTTGTGTTGAATACTGAGAATGTTGACTACAAATGGAGTAATTACTTTCAAGCAGATGTGCCCCCTGGGCTGAATGACACTGAGTTTAAAACCTCTTCCCAACGGAAGGTCCCTTCTTCCATGAAACAAGCACTCAATTGTCCATTTTAATTATTTTTATTGTTGCTGTGCTTCTATTGGTTTGAATTTATTCATATGGTGTATATATGAAAATGTGTTTTAGCATGATTTTAAGCACTGAATAAGAGTTTTATCTCAAAGGTGTTGCAATTAAACTTATTTTTACATCACTTTGTGAGTTTCTTTTTGCTTTCCATCCTTCATGCATTCATAAGTAGCCCATCTTGTGAAACTGTGGAAATGTTTGTTAAAACTTTATATAGGGATTCTCCAACTTAGTAGAGGCCTCCCTTTCGACAGTCTAAGAACTGGGCATGTTTCTCCCAGCTTCCATGGGTTTACAAGCTTTCAGAGTCCATAGCCAGTAATCACTTGGGTTTTATAAGTGCCAGCACACAGTGCTGATACTCTGTGCCAACACATGCCACTGACACTGTGCCAACACATGCCACTGACACTCTGTGCCAGCACACAATGCTGATACTCTGTGCCAACACATGCCACTGACACTCTGTGCCAACACACAATGCTGATACTCTGTGCCAACACACACCACTGATACTCTGTGCCAACACATGCCACTGACACTGTGCCGTGACACTCTATGCCAACACGCACTGCTGATACTCTGTGCCAACACATGCCACTGACAATCTATGCCAACACACACTGCTGATACTCTGTGCCAACACACACTACTGATGCTCTGTGCCAGCACTTGCCACTGACACTCTATGCCAACACACACTGCTTATACTCTGTGCCAACACACACCACTGATACGCTGTGCCAACACACACTGTGGATATTCTGTGCCAAAACACACCATGGATACTCTGTGCCAACACACACCGCTGATACTCTGTGCCAACACACACTGTCGATACTCTGTGCCAGCACACACCGTGGATACTCTGTGCCAACACACAGTGTTGATACTCTGTGCCAACACACAGTGCTGATACTCTGTGCCAACACACACTGCTGATACTCAGTGCCAACACATCGCTGATACTCTGTGCCAACACACCACTGACACTGTGTTAACACACACTGCTGACACTGTGGCAACACACACCACTAATACTCTGTGTCAACACACCACTGATACTCTGTGCCAACATATACTGCTGATACTCTGTGCCAATGCACACTACTGATACTCTGTGCCAACACATGCCACTGACACTCTGTGCCAACACACACTGCTGATACTCTGTGCCAACACACAGTGCTGACACTCTGTACCAGCACAAAGAGCTGATACTCTGTGCCAACACACAGCACTGATACTCTGTGCCAACACACAGTGCTGATACTCTGTGCCAACACACATCTCTGACACTCTGTGGCAACACACAATGCTGATACTCTGTGCCAACACACACCACTGATACTCTGTGCTAACATACATTGCTGATACTCTGTGCCAACACACACCACTGATACTCTGTGCCAACACTTGCCACTTACACTCTGTGCCAACACATGCCACTGACACTGTGTGCCAACACACAATGCTGATACTCTGTGCCAACACACACAACTGATACTCTGTGCCAACATACACTGCTGATACTCTGTGCCAACACACACCACTGATACTCTGTGCCAACACACAGTGCTGATACTCTGTGCCAACACACAGTGCTGATACTCTGTGCCAACACATGCCTCTGGCACTGTGCCAGCACATGCCACTAACACTCTGTGCCAGCACACAATGCTGATACTCTGTGCCAACACACACCACTGATACTCTGTGGCAACATACAGTGCTGATACTCTGTGCCAACACACAGTGGTGATACTCTGTGCCAACATATGCCACTGACACTGTGCCAACACATGCCACTGACACTGTGCCAACACACACTGCTGATACTCTGTGCCAACACACACCACTGATACTCTGTGCCAACACACAGTGCTGATACTCTGTGCCAACACATGCCACTGACACTGTGCCAACACATGCCACTGACACTCTGTGGCAGCACACAATGCTGATACTCTGTGCCAACACATGACACTGACACTCTGTGCCAACACACAATGCTGATATTCTGTGCCAACACATGCCACTGACACTGTGCCAACACATGCCACTGACACTCTGTGCCAGCACACAGTGCTGATTCTCTGTGCCAACACATGCCACTGACACTCTGTGCCAGCACACAATGCTGATACTCTGTGCCAACACACACCACTGATACTCTGTGCCAACACACACAACTGATACTCTGTGCCAACATACACTGCTGATACTCTGTGCCAACACACACCACTGATACTCTGTGCCAACACACAGTGCTGATACTCTGTGCCAACACACAGTGCTGATACTCTGTGCCAACACATGCCTCTGGCACTGTGCCAGCACATGCCACTAACACTCTGTGCCAGCACACAATGCTGATACTCTGTGCCAACACACACCACTGATACTCTGTGGCAACATACAGTGCTGATACTCTGTGCCAACACACAGTGGTGATACTCTGTGCCAACATATGCCACTGACACTGTGCCAACACATGCCACTGACACTGTGCCAACACACACTGCTGATACTCTGTGCCAACACACACCACTGATACTCTGTGCCAACACACAGTGCTGATACTCTGTGCCAACACATGCCACTGACACTGTGCCAACACATGCCACTGACACTCTGTGGCAGCACACAATGCTGATACTCTGTGCCAACACATGACACTGACACTCTGTGCCAACACACAATGCTGATATTCTGTGCCAACACATGCCACTGACACTGTGCCAACACATGCCACTGACACTCTGTGCCAGCACACAGTGCTGATTCTCTGTGCCAACACATGCCACTGACACTCTGTGCCAGCACACAATGCTGATACTCTGTGCCAACACACACCACTGATACTCTGTGCCAACACACACTGCTGATACTCTGCCAACACATGCCACTGATACTCTGTGCCAACACACACTGTTCACATTCTGATGACTATTAGTAATTTTTATGTTCTCCTGTTGGGTGCCTTCTTAATAACTGTTACAATGACTATATTCTGATGCCAGCTTTTTGCCTATATGTCCCATTTCATGACTGAGAAGGTTCTCAGGCAGTTCACTTACCCAGTTAACAAGACAGATCCACAGTTACTAAATTATCTGTTTACATCTCTGTGTTACCTTTCTAGCTGCTGTTTTATGGTTTTGTAGAAAATTACTTATCCATCCATCCATTCTCCGATAACTGCTTTACCAAATTACCACATTTACAGTTGTCAGGGAGCCATGATCTGTCCACACACACACACACATGCACACACATGCACACACACACACACACACACACACACACACACACACACACACACACCAGCAGTTTTGGTAATTACTAATCTACAGCATACTTTCAGAACATGAGAGGAGAGAAAAAAAGCACTTAGTGAAAACACACCCAGATGTAGGGAGGACATGCAGACACTGTTCAGAAGGTGCCCAGCCAAGAATTGAACTGGAGGGCAAGTACTATTAGAGGCAGCAATGTTAACTGCTGTACCACTGTACCCCCACCAACTTACTTCAAGTTACTAAATACATTCTTTATGACATAATGTTACTGCTGCATAACCACCAAAACAGCTTTGTTGGCCTGAATGCAACAGTAAAGACTTCAAAAGTAAAATGTAAAAAATCATGGGGATTCAGAAGCTGTGTAGCTGAAAAACTGATATGTCCTTAGGAAGTCATCTACATATACCACACAGCGGGTCGTACCTTACTGCTAAACAGTATGTTAAATGCACTCTTTCTGCTGTATCTTGTAATAGGTTGCCCTGACTTCAGTTAAGCAGCTGTCTTCTTCAGCTATTCTCCCTTGCCACCCTTGAGACATATACTGCATTTCAATTAATTTCCATAAAACTAAGCAGCTCTGTAGAAACATAACAAGCAGCAACCCTGTAACCAGTCTGATAAAGACAACCTAAAGAATAAAAAGTATTTAACATTACATTTTGATTACACTGTTGCTGAATAAACAGATGGTGTTTTGTACATTACCATAGCTCAGGACCAGGTTCTTTTCTGTAGGGATTAGCCTTTCTCTTGCTAAGCTGTACTGCAAGCTGATTCACTAAACTTCCCACCCACCACCATATAATTAGGTTTATTGACCAAATCATATATCACCTGACCAAAAACCCCACTCATACCATAAACTCTTGTGGACAAACATGTCACCTGACTCTTCACTACCCATACTAGCTTATATAGCCCACCAATTAAAGCCTGATAAATAATCAATTAATTTAAAACCAGAAAACAGCAATCTTTTTTCCACATCCTTCTCTTATTAGTCTCCTGGGTCCTTATTAAGTATTTGAACATTTTAAAGTTCGAATGTCATATGGTCGACACCATATGATTGAACATTAAAAAGTTTGAAGGTTAAAAGCAATGACTCCGTTTGGCGCACAATGGGAAAATTTCCCTTTTCTGCACTGAAGTGCGATCTTGGAGTTGGTATATTTAAGTAGGGGGTTGTGGGGGGTGCAGGGGGACTTGCCCCCATGCTCAGAGCATTGAGATAATTTTTAAAAAATTTTTTTTTTATTATATTTTTGATGTTTCAAACTTCGCTCATATGTTGTCGAACATATGAGGTTCGAAGTTTTGAAACTTTGATTATATAATATAGACCCAGTCTCCTACCCAGTAGGTACATCCCAATATTATGTAGTTTTCTTCCTCCCATTTCCTTTCTATAGTCTTTTATACAACTATTTCACACCTCCCAAGATGTATATTCATCTTCCCCTAATAGGAACTTTAGCCATCCTAAGCCAATTAACTAACTAAATATGCCCTACCAACACTAAAACCAAGTCCTCTAAAAAAAATGACTTACCCTCCTGTCCAGAGAAACCTCTCCCTAATCTGGTCAGCTCTCTTCAGCTTAGACAAAATCATACTCAAAAATATTCATTACCAACTTGCACCAAATTTGAAACCTCAAACTCCATTGCTAAAAATTACCTAAACTACTCCATAAGCTCAAAAAGTCCATCATCCATCCAAGTAAAATAATAGACAGTGGAGATGTACACTACAACCCTGGCCCAAATCTATCCCCCACCTATACAAATCCAAACCCCAATCTACCCAAATCCCCAGCATAAAAACTCCCCTCAACAATCCTCTAAAATGCAACAAACCCCAGTTTCTTCTTCCATTGTAAACTAATATAATCTCAGTGCCTGCAGCATCTGCAATATAATATCAGACTTTCATGCATGGATTCAATTTAATCAGCCCCACATCCCAGTTATCACTGAAAACTGGTTAAGACCTATAATTAAAGATAAAGAAATCACTCCTCCAGGTTACAGCATCATTAGGAAAGCCCACATAGCTAAACAGGCTGGGGGTGTGGCCATCATCTTTCAAGCCACCTTACAAACCCACCTCCCAACTAATCTACAACACAGCAATGAAGAAATACTAATCGCCAAACTCTACCTGAACAACCAAAAATCCATAAGCATTGTAGCTATCTTCATCCCCCCACCAAAATGCCAAGATTACTGAAACCATACGTAGGCATTTATCATCTTCTTTCAACCAAGAAACTATCCTGCTTGGTGACCTTAACATAGTTTGGACTTCTAACAAACATAACTCTACTCTCCATAATATTAACCACTATTTTTCACTCAGATAATCCAGCAACCAACCTGATTTGTAAATAAGAAATCAGTCGAGCATTTCAAAGCACACCGATACATTGTCATTTATTTATTTATTACTTATTTATTGACATTTGTTGACCAGGAAAGTCCACTGGGTCAGAAACCCATTTTCAGTGGAGGCCCGGGGAGAAAAGCTCCATTTACAGTAAAACATAAAACAGATAGATACAATTTACATTATTTAAGAGTATGATTTTTATACAATTTCAGTAGTAGTAATAAGCAAAAAAAAATAAAAATATACAGTTAGGTTAAGTCTAGCCATTGGATATTCACTTAGTGGCAATCTGTTCATCTTTATACTCTGATAAGAGAGAGGCCAAAAACAAAGTTATTTATATTCATATATAAATCACTGTAGAAATGTAGAGTAATGAAAGTTAACTGGTTAAGTTAGTTTGTTAAGAATAAAGTCCAGTTATACAACACAGGCCTAGGATTAATTCTAAGGTGGAATTATATTTGGACCACAAAGGCAAGTTTGGCTTTCAAGAAAGTGGTATTTTAAGGTATATTTGAAGGATTTTAATGAATCAAGTAAAGTAATAGAAGGGAGTAGCTTATTCCATAATTTTGCTTTAGAGTAGGAATATAAACCTTGTCCTACTCTCTTGTTCGGTTCGGACACATGAAAAGTTGTTTGAAGACCGAAGTTTCTTGGAGGGGATGTAGGACTGGATGATATGTGAGAGTGTGGGGCAGTTCTCTGGGTTATATATTAATTTGTTAGTGGTGGTGAGTTGAGGGTACTGCAGGTAATGGGGGAAATTGAGCCACTTTAATGTATCAGTAGCTTGACAATGATATGTGTGGTATGGTAGGCCACAGGCAAATTTAGTAATTTTGTAATGGCATGATTGTAATTTGTTGCTCAGGGATGTGTGCAGGTTTGTGAAAATGGGGGAGCTATAAAGGAGGGAAAGGAGCAAGAGAGTGCTAGTCAATTTTGTTGTAGTGGGAATATCTATATACAATTTAAGTTTGTAGAGCTTACCAAATTTGAAATGTGTCTTTTATTATATAGATTATATGTTGTTCAAAGCATAGTTTGTCATCTATAGTAATATCTAGTATGCGCCACTTCTATTTCAGTTTTGTTTTGGGAGAAAATTTTGAAATATTGTGGGTGAAGTTTGGATGAATATATCAATAGCTTTGATTTTTCGGGGGGGGGTTAGAAGTAATTGTGCTTCATGCAACCATGTTTCTCTTCTTCTCTTTTGGCTTTTCCCATTAGGGGTCGCCACAGCGGATCATCTTTTTCCATTTCTTCCTGTCCTCTGCGTATTGCTCTGTCAAACCAACCACCTGCATGTCCTCTCTCACCACATCCATAAACCTTATCTTAGGCCTTCCTCTTTTCCTGCTACCTGGCAGCTTCATCCTTAGCATCCTTTTCCCAATATGCCCAGCATCCCTCCTCAGCACATGTCCAAACCAACACAATCTCGCCTCTCTGACTTTGCCACTATACCGTCCAACTTGAGATGACCCTCTAATATACTGGTTCCTAATCCTGTCCATCCTTATCACACCCAATGCAAATCTTAACATATTTAACTCTGTCACTTCCAGCTCTGACGCCTGCCTTTTTGTCAATGCCACCGTCTCCAGCCCATACAACATAGCTGGTCTCACTTCCCTCTTGTAGACCTTCCCTTTAACTCTTACTGGTACCCATCTGTCACAAATCACTCCTCACACTCTTCTCCACCCATTCCACCCTGCCTGTACTCTCTTCCTCACCTCTCTTCCACACTCACCATTACTCTGAACTGTTGATCCCAAGTACTTAAACACATCCACCTTCGCCATCTCTACTCCCTGCATCCTCACCATTCCTCCATCCTTCCTCTCATTCACACACATATATTATGTCTTAGTCCTACTGACCTTCATTCCTCTCCTCTCTAGAGCATATCTCCACCTCTCCAGGGTATCCTCAACCTGGTCCCTACTCGCACTACAGATCACAATGTCATCTGCAAACATCATACCATGTTTCTATTTCTGAAAAAAAATTTTGTTTAATTTTTAGGAGGTCTTGGAAATTACTGGAAGAAGATATGATGGTAGACTCATTGGTGTATTGGATAAGGGAGCTCTGAAGAGAGACTGTGTGGAGATTATTTATAAATACATTAAAAAGGGACCCAGAATGGACCCCTTGGGGACCTCCTAATTTATTAATTAGGAAGTCAGACTGATTGTTTTACCATTTTACAGATTGTTGTCTATTGTCCAGATAACTGGTAAACCAGGTCAGGGTTTGTTTGGCGCATCCTAGTGTTGCCAGTTGAATTAATTTAGTATGTAACACTGTGTCAAAAGCTTTGGATAGGTCTAGTAGGATTACAGTTGTTAAAATATTAGCCTCAGAAGGTGAAACAGCTGAGAAGAAAAAACATCAACTACTAAGGCAAGTATCTGGTTATGGTGATGTGAGGAGCACTATGGTAAAGGGAGGTAAGACATAAAAGTGAGGAAAAGTATGTTGTGGTGATGTCTTAACATTTAGCAAGACAGTTACAATTGTTAAGAGATCAAAGTTTAGGCTGAAACAGGGGAGATATTAAATGTTAGATAATGGTTTACAGTGCAGTTAGGCAAAAATAGTGGTGGGGGTGAGCTGAGCAGGCTACCAAGATTAGTGTGCAAGCCAGAGATGGATAGTAAAATTAATAGTTAAACAGGACTTAATACCAAGGAAGATGTACATTGGACAGTCAGGTGACTCTCGCTCTTGTGACACTGCTATACCTAGAGGTGTTTTTCCAGTTACTCTGTTTAAGGAGGGGAAATATCACTAGTTCTTCAAAGTGTATATGGGTGGCAAGCACACTAAATCTCAGAGCCTAGTCTGAGGGATGCTACCTGGTCCATGGTTCGGGTATAATAGAAAAAGATACTAAAGTTTATTAAGTGCTTTCATCCCCATAAACCTGGGACTTCATCAGAATAGTCTCAGCTCTAATATTCATTTATAATCACAATTAACCTGTCATAATTAAGTAATTAGTGTTAAACACTACTTCTTAAAGATACAGAACATTCCAAAAAATATATACACACCCACATATTACTAAATCATAAATATTTTTATTATTATTCACCATAAAAACATTCATTCAAAATATGTAAATATCATGAACATAAAACATGCATACATACAAAAGTGCTACCACAATTTTACATGATTTTAACTGAAGTAAAGGTTGAAAAAGAAATTATCTAGATACTCAAATAATGCACTATGGTGGCTTCAAATTAAACATTTATAGAAAAACTACTTACAGCAATTTATTTTTGCACTTTTCCAGTTGTCATCCTTTTTTCAAAAAAAAGAACCTAGTAAAAGGACAATGTATTAGAGTTGCTAGGATGATGTCACATCGAGAAGATCTTATTTTGGAACTAGATAAAGTTATAAACATGTTTAAAGCTAGAGGTTATCCAGACTCCTTATTAGAGGACACCAAAACATATGTACTGGCAGGGGCGGCTCATGATATAGGAGTGCTGGACTGCAGTCCCCCCAAGTTGTCAAAAGAAAAATGTCTAAATATTATTTTTACACACTAGTAGCAATGTGAACCACAGACTAGTGTCTAATATCAAGATGTGATGATTCACAGAACTTGGAGCAGCATGCATGCATGCTCGAGTTCCAGTTTAATTGGACTCGGACTGAACTGTTAAGTCAGCAGTCATGGCACATAATCTGATTATGTGGCTTCTGATTAGTCCTATTGCTCTCATGTTCTCTTCCCACATTTTGTACTTAAGGTGACAGTTAATTTGAGAGTGAGAGAGACAGATGGATTGGGCAATCAAGAAATGAGGTCTAATAGTAAAACCAAAAAAAAACTGACTGAGATGAAATATCTAGTCGCCAGATAACTTTTTAGGTAAATATTAGCATTCCTTGGCAAGAAAGATTTTTTTTTTAATCAAGTTAAAAAAAATCATGTGTTCTGACTGCTCCCCCCCCCCCCCTTTTTTTTCTTGGCTGGGCCAACCAGATACATTATGCATTTTTTTACTGGCAGGGTCAACCAGATACTTTCTGTATTTTTTTTTTCCTGACAAAGTCAACCAGATACTTTATGTATTTAATTATTATTTCCTGGCAGGACATTTTTTTTCAGCATCCTGGGTCTGACGTCTGATAGTAGTAGAAGGCGAAATCTGCAGTGAGCTGGCTGCTTTTGAGGCCATTTGTGATTTTCTAATACTCCTGGCATGGGCAACCAGATTCTGGTAGGTAAGGTAGTATATGTGCTTTGGGGGCTGTTGATGACTTTCTTTCTTAATATACTATCCTGACAGGGTTAACCAGATATTACGGATGCAATGTGTTTTGGGGACAGTTGATTTCTTTTTTTTTCTAAATTTTTTTAATATAATATCCTGGCATGGTTAACCAGATACTAGTGGCTTGTGTGTTTTGTGGGCTGTTGATGACTCTCTCTTTTTTTGTAATATAATATCCTGGCATGGTTAACCAGATACTAGTGGCTTGTGTGTTTTGTGGGCTGTTGATGACTCTCTCTTTTTTGTAATATAATATCCTGGCATGGTTAACCAGATACTAGTGGCCTGTGTGTTTTGTGGGCTGTTGATGACTCTCTCTGTTTTTGTAATATAATATCCTGGCATGGTTAACCAGATACTAGTGGCTTGTGTGTTTTGTGGGCTGTTGATGACTCTCTCTTTTTTTGTAATATAATATCCTGGCATGGTCAACCAGATACTAGTGGCTTGTGTGTTTTGTGGGCTGTTGATGACTCTCTCTTTTTTTGTAATATAATATCCTGGCATGGTCAACCGGATACTAGTGGCTTGTGTGTTTTGTGGGCTGTTCATGACTCTCTCTTTTTTGTAATATAATATCCTGGCATGTTTAACCAGATACTAGTGGCTTGTGTGTTTTGTGGGCTGTTGATAACTCTCTCTTTTTTTGTAATATAATATCCTGGCATGGTTAACCAGATACTAGCGGCTTGTGTGTTTTGTGGGCTGTTGATGACTCTCTCTTTTTTTGTAATATAATATCCTGGCATGGTTAACCAGATACTAGTGGCTTGTGTGTTTTGTGGGCTGTTGATGACTCTCTCTTTTTGTAATATAATATCCTGGCATGGTTAACCAGATACTAGTGGCTTGTGTGTTTTGTGGGCTGTTGATGACTCTCTCTTTATTTTGTAATATAATATCCTGGCATGGTTAACCAGATACTAGTGGCTTGTGTGTTTTGTGGGCTGTTGATGACTCTCTCTTTATTTTGTAATATATTATCCTGGCATGGTTAACCAGATACTAGTGGCTTGTGTGTTTTGTGGGCTGTTGATGACTCTCTCTTTTTTTGTAATATAATATCCTGGCATGGTTAACCAGATACTAGTGGCTTGTGTGTTTTGTGGGCTGTTGATGACTCTCTCTTTTTTTGTAATATAATATTCTGGCATGGTTAACCAGATACTAGTGGCTTGTGTGTTCTGTGGACTGTTGATGCTTTTCTTTTTTTAATATGACACGCTGACAGGTTCAACCAGGTTATAGTGGTTTGTGTGTTTTGGGGCTGTTGGTGATTTTTTTTAATGTAATATCCTGGCAGGGTGAACCAGATACTAAGGAGACAGTGTGTTTTGGAGACGGTTTGTGGATATATTTTTTTTATTAATATAATATCCTGGCAGGGGTCAAACAGATAGTCGGTATGCAGTATGTTTTGGGGACTGCTTGTGGATGACATTTTTTTTTAACTTAATATTTTTTTTAGGGTCAGTCAAGATGGATTAGGATGGTGTGTGGATGCTTTGTTGTTGAAACTCTGGCATTTCATGACTTAAGTGTGTATGGGTGAACTGAAGTAAGATCACCTGCAAGCTTTTGACTGTGTAATGAGAAGAAACACAATAATGTAACCATTGTCTTTTCTATTATTTTAAACCTTGTAGTCTCAAATAAGATACTGTGGGTAAGCAGTCAGGCTGGGGGCATACCTCTCAAAATCTAAGAGCAAGAAATCTGGACAAAGCCATAAATAATGGAGGACAAAGGCCCAAAAATAGGGACAATTTCTAAATATTTATTTTGCAAACTTAGAAAGTTGACAGAATAATAGTGTTTGCATTAGCATGAATTTTCTGAAGGGTATGAAGTCTGAAACTCAAATGTCTGTCATTATTTTATGACTTTAACTTTAACAACTTGCCAATAATTTGCCAGAAAACCACACTTTTATGAAAAATGGACCAAAATATACAGCAAAAATCTGGACATTCTGCAAAAATCTGTACAGTTGAGAGGTATGTTGAGGGGATATGGCTAGTATGTGTAAATGGAATGAATGGCCTTACTCGTGTACTTCTGACTTGCTTTTCAAGTGTAACATGAATTTGAGTGAAGTAAGATCGACCACAAACATTGAACTCTGGCTATTGTTTATGTGAAAAAAATACATATTAATGACAATGTTGTCTTTTATCACTTTTTTGTCTTTTAACCTCACAAGATCAAATCAGATACTGCAGGTGGGGTGGGCAATAGGGATTGCAGCTAGAATGAAACAACTGCCCCTGCTGTTTACTGTTGTTGTAATTCTGGCTTTGCAAGACTGTAATAGTTGTCTGTACATTCAGATGAATGTAATCTAACAATCAAATGTATGATTCATTCTTAATGTACGTTATTTTATATCTGTTCATGTATATACCGAATGTCTGTTTAAAAATATTTGTAATATGTTAAAGCTTTTCTTCTCAGGCATATGCTGAAATTTTTTAATTTTTTTTTTTTACTAAAGACAGTTGGACAAACCTAGATAAACAAGAGTCAAATAAAATGAAATTTGTATTTGTATAAGGCAACTTGGCAAATGTAAGCTGTAACTAATGTTTCTGTCAACTAAACAAAATGAATGCAAGTGTGTAACCTAGCTGTTGCTATTATTTCTGCTTTAATCCTGTCAGGGTCAAAACAAATACTTTTGTTTGGTAATGGAGAGGTGCTGTTTGTGAATGAAATTGGTTGACTGGCCCTGCTGTGTACTGTTGTAATTCTGGCTTTACAAGATTAATGTGTATTTTGGTAAAGTCAACTGTCATACAAGCCTGTGTCACTGTTTCTCAGAACCACTGGCATATTAGGTGTTGTGTGACCTTTAATTGTGAATAATAAATTAAGATAGTACAGCGGGATTTCCAAATCTCCTTACTTTTCAGTTGGCATTTTACAAAATGCAGAGTACCTGATACAGTGAAATGTATGTTTACTATATCATGTGTACTCATAATGGTTTCAAGCCTTCAAGACCAACCACTTTTTTATTGTTTAGAGGTGTTTAGGTTTTGTGCTGTTACACATAACCTAAACACTTCATTAGCTCTGAAATATAATTTAGTCTAGTACTTGGTAGACTATTCAGCATATGCAATAGTGACTGAGCAGTTATTGTATGTAAAATGGTAAACATGATCAGTGTTGATCCAACTGTACCATAGCTCTGCCCTGTGAAGTTAACCCCACCCCTTTCTAGTTGGCCCCACCCCATTAAGGTGTCTCCTGCAGCCTCCCTTTGATTTGAAGACACCAGCCACCACTGCATACTGGCTGAATGGGGTTAGTGTTGCCACCTTTTCAAATACCCAAAGTGGGACATTTTTGGTGCAAACAAATGTTGTGAGCCGAAACATACCCACGGCCAGTACAAAGGACAGAACTTCACTTTCTTGCCCAAATAAAAGCTTATTCTTGTAGCATTTTAGTTGCTTATTCTGTTTCTTATAACACTTAGGTGTTTCAGATACAGAATAACTGTTTTATGTAACTGTTACATAAAATATAGGCACTAATGTCCTAAAATCTCAGGACATTTGCCATTTTTGCAATTGTTTTGCAGGACACAACTGCCCAAAGAGGGACTGTCCCTCACAAAGTGGGACAGGTGGTAACCCTAAATGGTGTAGAAAATACAAACCCTTATTATGTACAAAGTTTATGTAAGACATTAGGGAATACACACTTTGAAGCATTTGAAAGAGCATTAGTGATAAAATACAATTCATTCTTATCACAGTTAAAAATCATAGTTAAAAAGTATTTGAATATTTTAAAAGCAAGTCCTGCAATATATAAATGATTAGGTTCTGAACCATCTTTCATTTATAAATCAGGTAGCAATTTTAAGAAATTGTTTGAAACGGGGAAACAACAGGACAGGAGTATGTACATCAAGTAAGGGTACAACATGTCGTGGGCAATATAATCAATGTCCCTACCTTTTAGAAAGGGAAAGGTTAAACATAAAGAACACTCTTCAGTCTTAACCTACCCTTTTAAAGGGTAGTTCATCTAAAGGGATGGTTTATATTAGTATATGTGCAGGTTGCACAGCATTTTAATTATAGACATAATATATCCTGTTTTACATATAGTAAAGACTTTTTTTAATTTTAGAGCAAGTTAAACCCAACCCCCATTTTGGGGATTGGGAAGTGTTACTGGAATATACAGAAATGCAGTGGCTACTTAGGTTACAAACTAATAGACCCCCGGTTTGAATGAACATATAGCCATTCAACCTTTACTTCAGTTAAAAGCATATAAAGTATAATAGCAATTTTTTGTATGTATGCATGTTTTATGTTCAAGATATGTAAATATTTTAAATTAGTGGTTTTATGGTGACAGTGTCATTGACAAAAAGGCAGGAGTTAGAGCTGGATGTGGCAGAGTTAAAGATGCTAAGATTGGCACTGGGTGTGACGAGGGTGGACAGGATTAGGAATAAGTATATTAGCCCAGGTTGGAAGGTTTGGAGACAAAGCCAGAGAGGCAAGATTACTTTGGTTTGGACATGTGCTGAGGAGGGATGCTGAGTATATTGGGAAAAAGATGCTAAGGATGAAGCTACAAAGTAACAGGAAAAGAGGAAAGCTTAAGATGAGGTTTATGAATGTAGTGAGAGAGGATACATGCAGGTGGTTGGTGTGACAGATCACGATGCAGAGGACAGGAAGAAATGGAAACAGATGTTCCACTGTGGCGACCCCTAACAGGAACAGCCGAAAGAAGATGTTGATGGTGAATAATAATAAAAATATTTATGATTTAGTAATATGTGGGTGGGTATATATTTTTTGGAATGGTCTATATCTTTAAGTAGTAGTTTTTAACACTAATTACTTAATTATGACAGGTTAATTGTGATTATAAATGAAGATTAGAGCTGAGACTACTATTCTGATTAAGTCCCAGGTTTATGGGGATGAAAGTGCTTGATAAACCTTGTGTTTTTTTAATATGACTTAATGTATTTATTAGAATCCAAGAAGAAACCTTTATACTCAAGTGTTTCACATTTTATGGTAACCATCCTGATTTGACAAAGTATCCAAAAAAATACATACCAGACTACATGCTCTAAACCAAACCATTACAAAAATTAAGCTAGCCAGTGGTCTCCCAGACTCTCTCCATGATCACCACCTCAGCTATATCAACATAGATGGTTGTGATATACTAATGTCAGGAGGACTGTATACTGAAAGGCATAATAATGTGGCGAGACTGTTGCACTGGGGATTGTGCAAACATTATAATATTGAACTAGCTGAAAAACACTGGTGACATGAGCCACAAAGCATAATAAAAAATGATAATGTCTACATCACATGGGATCACCCAAGACCAACAGTTCAAAAGACAGATGTGAGAAAACCAGATATAGTGGTCTAAGTAAAGAAGACAAAAGTAGCATTGATCATTGAAATCGCCACACCCAGTGACTACAGTGTCTTGTGTACAGAGAGAGACAAAGTCATAAAATATCAGGATTTGCAGGCAGAAACAAGAGCAATGTGGAAGAAAGATACACAGACAGTTCCAATAGTAGTAAGAGCAATGGGTTTTATAAAAAAAAAAGAATCTACAATTGCATTTAGATATGTTACCAATCCATGTAACCCCATATGAATTGCAGAAGGAGTCATTGCTGGACACATTGCGGGTGCTGCGAAGAGCACTTTTAGCTGACGTCAAAGATTGAAACAATACTAATTTCATGAACTTTAATCATACTTTGACTTAGGAATGGGGTCCATTCTCTTCATGATATTAGAAACCCAAAAGATTTGGAGAAATTAAAAAACAGAGATACCATAAGAATCCTCAAACCCTGCACATCAATTCTGTAAGAAAGTTTAATAAATCCATATTTAATGGCAGACTTAAACAGTGTGACTGGGAACCCTTCAAAGATCTACAGCTAGATGAAGCTGTCACTTAAATAACTCTTCCTTAACCATACTAAACCAACAAGCCCCACTGAGACATAAAAGTGAAAGTAAATTCTGCCACATGGCTAACCTGTCAAACTAAACAACTCATGAGAGACAGAGACATTACCTGGAAAGAAAGACACAAAACTAAAACTCAAGCCTACCTAGATACATATCAGTGCCTCAAAAACCACACAAAAATCATAAGTTCATTATGATAAAAACAACAAATTCTCCACAAACCAGAGACTACACATACAAAATACCCCCCAAAAGATTTTGACAAAATTTAAATAACCTCCTAAAACCAGGCAGAAAACCCAGCCCAAATCCTTTCTCATCTGATTCCAGCAGGAAAACTGCAGACAAGTTCAACAAACACTTCATATACGGTACTCAACTTTAACTCAGATTATAACAACCCATACCCACCAGATCACAGCTCTACACCCAAACTCAGCCTAACAACCATCCAGACAAATACCATCAAACAATACGTTAAAAACTGTAGCCCACAACACTAGCACCAGACTACCTGCTATCTGAATACCTCAGAATAGCTGACATCGTTTGCTATCCTAGATACAGAAAACTATGTCCCAGCCTTATTGAAAGCTTTCTTCATAATCCCCTTACACAAAGGTGGCACATCCACTTTAACATGGTCTCACATCAACTACTCCTCCAAAGACTAAATCTTACAGGCCTCACAACTGTCTTAACTAGCTGGCTCACCAGTGACTTAATCTCACCCAGTCTGTGAAATGGAAAGACTCCCACTCCACCTTCCCTCCGATCATTACAGGGGTCCCCATGGCTCCATACTTGGGCCAGTACTTCTCACACATACACAAGGAATCAAAACACGCCTTCGTAATATGATATGCTGATGACTTAACTGTAGTTTGCTCAGTCCCAAACCTTGGCACCTTAGAAATTGTCATGCAGGAAGCTTTCACCTCTATAGAAAACTGTTTAAATAAATCTCAGTTGCACTTAAATCCCAACAAAGCTAAACTAATCCTATCTGTTTCCAAAAACATCAACCAAAACAACTCTGACCTTAATATTATCTCTTCAAACAACACAAAAACTGAAAATGTCACCAACACAAAATTACCAGGCATTATCCCTGATAACAAGTTAAAATGTGATCTGTGCATTGACACTGCATTCAAAAAGACATACAACAAACTAGGCTCTCCTTACAAAGCAAAGCACCTGCTAAGTAACCGTAATAAAAATAATAGCTCCCACCTCCTTTTTCCTTTTTACCCTTCCTTTATGCACCAGCAATATTCACAAATTTCAACTCTTCTACCAAGCACAAACTAGAAAGCACCTACAACAAAATTAGTAAATTCACCTGCATCCTCCCAAACCACTCCCATCACTGCACAGTGCTCAATACAGTCAAATGGCTTGAACTTCCTCAACAAATCACCTTGTTCCAGCTACTCAAAGCACACCAATTACTTCACCATCCACTTAAAAAAACCTTGCTTTTAAATCTTATTCAGTTACATATACCAAAAAGAACCCTAAGACCCTCAGAACGTAAACTAACTTTTGTTAATAAATCAAATAATTATTAGGGTGACTTGCTATTCTCTGCCAACATCTCCAAGGCATGGAACAAACTTCCAAACCACATGCAGCTTTTAAGTAACCTGCATCAATTCAAATCTGCCCTAAAATATCACCTGGCATCTAATAAACTGTGCTGCTGTACCACAACTACAGTTTGAAGTGTGCGATCCAAGCTCTGTCCACTGTGGATAACATACTCGCGTATTAATATTTTATTTTTCATTTCATTCACAATATCTTGAAAACATGTATTTCCTTAATCTTGTATGCTTTGTAAATAGTGTTGCTGTCTGCTTGCTTTGAAATACTTTATAAATGTTTATTGATATATATATATATATATATATATATATATATATATATTTTTTTTTTTTTTTTTTTGAATTGTCAAAAATGAACTCTTGCTTTGGAGCTTTTCTCCCCAGGCTTCTCCTGAAAATGAGCATTTCCATTCCTAGATGTACTTTCCCGCTAAACAAAAACAAATAAAATAAAAATAAAAATGTCTTATGGGCCTCTACTATAGGAAGTTTAAGGTATTACACAGTGAAGGCACTAGCTTAGCTGGGTCTTTTTTTTGAGTTTTCTCACTTGTACATATGTGTGAACATATCAACATATAAAAATGTAGGATTTATGTTTTCTGTTGACATGTTATTGAGGTTTGATCATGCCTTTGGAGGTCTGTTTGTTCTCAAACAGTTTTAAATGATACATTCTCATTTGCCATAAGTAAAGCCCCATTTCATAGTCACAGGAATAGCATAGATTTCTCTTTCATTCTCTGTTTCCATCTTCAGCCTGACTCCTGTCGCCATTATATAGGCTGAATACTTCATACATTTTAGCGTATTCATGCATATTTATGTGTTTTAACATTTACCACCTTGATATCATTCACTTCTAATGAATTTTGCTACAAATTTTCTTTAAATCAGTCATTAGTATAATGTGAAATGAATGTTGGAATATGGTTAGATGTACTATTTATTGTCTTGATAGTACATTCAACAAAATCTTGCTATAGCTCTACAGTTAATAAAATATGAAAGGATTTATCTAAAATTACATTTTCTTTTGACAAAATCTTTTCTAGATGTTCTCATCATGTACACCACGCATTTATCTGCCCCTCAATGTCCTAGTGAGCCCATGTTAAAATGGCAACGTTCTGTGACTGCTCTACTACGTACACAGATATACTTTCATCTTCTCTTTGGTTTGTCTTGTGCAGCCTACACTATTCAGCAATTAGTGCTGACACTGATTCTAAATGAGGCTACACTATTCAACAATTAGTGATGACATTGATTCTAAGTGAGCCTACCCTGTTCAACAATTAGTGATGACACTGATTCTAAGTGAGCCTACCCTATTCAGCAATTAGTGATGACACTGATTCTAAGTGAGCCCACACTATTCAGCAATTAGTGATGACACTGATTCTAAGTGAGACTACACTATTCAGCAATTAGTGATGACACTGATTCTAAGTGAGGCTACACTATTCAGCAATTAGTGATGACATTGAATCTAAGTGTGCCTACACTATTCAACAGTTAGTGATGACACTGATTCTAAGTGAGCCTACACTATTCAACAATTAGTGATGACACTGATTCTAAGTGAGCCTACACTATTCAGCAATTAGTGGTGACACTGATTCTAAGTGAGCCTACCCTATTCAACACTTAGTGCTGACACTGATTCTAAGTGAGCCTACCCTATTTAGCAATTAGTGATGACACTGATTCTAAGTGAGCCTACACTATTCAACAATTAGTGATGACACTGATTCTAAGTGAGCCTACACTATTCAACAATTAGTGATGACACTGATTCTAAGTGAGCCTACACTATTCAACAATTAGTGATGACACTGATTCTAAGTGAGCCTACACTATTCAGCAATTAGTGGTGACACTGATTCTAAGTGAGCCTACCCTATTCAACAATTAGTGCTGACACTGATTTTATGTGAGCCTACCCTATTTAGCAATTAGTGATGACACTGATTCTAAGTGAGACTACACTATTCAACAATTAGTGATGACACTGATTCTAAGTGAGCCTACACTATTCAACAATTAGTGATGACACTGATTCTAAGTGAGCCTACACTATTCAACAATTAGTGATGACACTGATTCTAAGTGAGCCTACACTATTCAGCAGTAAGTGATGACACTGATTCTAAGTGAGCCTACCCTATTCAACAATTAGTGATGACACTGATTCTAAGTGAGCCTACCCTATTCAACAATTAGTGATGACACTGATTCTGAGCCTACCCTATTCAGGAATTAGTGATGACACTGATTCTAAGTGAGCCTACACTATTCAACAATTAATGATGACACTGATTCTAAGTGAGCCTACCCTATTCAGCAGGTAGTGATGGCACTGATTCCAAGTGATTTTGTAAAATGTACACACAGTTATTCTGAAATAGTTTGGATCTAGCTTATTCCTGGTATCACCACACTGCACAACAGCAGAATGTATTAAAGTTAAAACTTTCCATGAACCTTCAGTATTAATTTTACAGACCTGCTCTGAACTGTCCCAGGAAGCTGAAGGTACTGCAACATAATATTAAAACTACCTTTATAGCGAACATGGTCAAACATTTTATGACTGAGTTATGTACAGCACCTATGTCTTGTATACAGTGTTTTTTATGTTTTACATGGGGTATGGTTATAAAGTAACTATCCATTTCATATTTAAACTGATTTTAAGGATTTTACCACTCTCATCTCTAACAGTAGCTGGTTTCACATTTCTACAAAATAAACATGTAATGGTATCCCTTTTCTTGTACTGTGCTGGAGAAGTTGTAAAGTCAGCTATAACCTTCATTCATTTATAACTCAAGAAGACCTAATAATTCCATTTGCTAAGGTCCCAGTTTTAAGGGAACATTACTAGCTATGAAGATGTCATTCACTCCATCCCTAGCAAATCTATACCTAAATGAATATAAACAAAGAACAGTGGGCAGGATTCATGATGGCTTGCATGGAGTCTAAGAGTCGTGTAAGACTCCATGCAGCCATCGCGATCCAGGAACAGCCCGAAATCCCGTGTAAGAGACCAGCTAAAACGACTCTTACACGGGCAGTGCGTGGATATGCTAATCACCTCACTTGCAGCTGAAAGGCATGCAAATGAGTTAGATTAGCGATCCAAAAAGCTGAAACCAGCCCGTGTAAGAGTCGTGTTAGGTGCAGAAAATGTACACAGTTGACAACTGAGTACGTTACTGCAAATAACACAATGGAGCCATGACAACTCCAAATAAAGTGTGCAAATGTTGCAGTCAGCATGCCAATGGCCAAATATGTGGCCATTGGCAGGGTAACCTGATGCAAACATGAAATAAAATATTTTTTTTATTTTTCGGCGATCGGCGAGGTTTAAACGCAGCGCAGCCCCGTACAAACGGGCTGCACTATATAAGACAGAAAAATAAAGGTTTGAAACCCACAAATGTGGGTTTTATGTAATGCATGGATTTGCAATGCAGGGACTAGCAGATCAAAAACAACATGGCCACCGTCTAGTGGTTGCTAAGGGGGGAAGCTGAGTGTAAGACATGTAACTAAGCATTAGTAGGCAATCCTATGTAAATGAGTGGTAGGATAGTGAATCACACTGTCACATAGCAAATGAGCACATTCCGTGTACTGTAAGAGTTAGATAAGGAGGAGTAACAGAGTAGGAGATAGGTGACATTACAGGGGGGAATGTCAGGAAGAAATCAAGCTCATTGGAGCAAAGTGGTATGTGAAAGATGTCAATCACACAGCATAAAAAGAGGAGTGTGAACAGATGAGCATGGGAAAGTCAAGAAATGGAAGGTGTACACTGTGGTCAACACCAAAGTTTCTTGCTGTACTAGCATGCGCGCGTGTGTGCACTGGGAGGCGTGAGTAAGACAGAGTGCGCGCGTGTAAGGCAGAGTAAACATGTAGGAGCCTGTTTAAAGATCTGTAAACCTGTTTGTGCTGGTGTGTGTGCGTTTTAACCCAAATAAGCAGATTCTAGTCCGTGTAAGCATGTGTGCGTGCGTGGTAGCCACTTTGAGTGTGTTTTCGCTGGTATGCGCACTGCTCCCACTGAGGAAACAGAGAGGAAAAGGAAGCAGAAGAAATAGTAGGAAACCAGCAGGGAATACTGGGAGAGGTAGCAGGTGAAAACAATTAGAAGCAGGCAATTACGCAGGCAGAATACAAGCCCAGCCCAGCACTTAAAACACTGCAAACAGCATTGCAGTATGTTTCTCTCAAGAGACACTGCAAGACAGGAGTAAGCTAGTAGAAGTGAAAACTGAAAAAGCTGCACTCAGACCAAACATGCTAGGGGCTGCCATAGCTGTTATAAGGAGACATAGGATACTTGCTGAGGGTGGTGACAATGCAAATGCTGCAGACAACCCACAGTGAGGAGACGGAGAAGAGTGTACAGGCCCAGGGTCACCTACAATGGGTTACATGAGCTGGAGATAGTGGAGCGCTATAGAGTGGACAGAGACCTCCTGCAGCAAATTGTTGAGCTGTGCAGGCCACGCCTCACACACAGAACCAACAGAGGGGAACTCATCCCAGTGGAAACCAAGGTATGTGTTGGCCTAAGAATACTAGCAACAGGTACCTTCCAGAGACCAACTGGTGATATGATGGGGATATCACAGGCATCAGCCTCCAGGGTACTGCACCAGTTCCTGGATGCCATGTCAGCACATGTCGGTGAGCATGTATATTTCCCCAATGCCCATGAGGTATTGGCCAGCAATATGCATCTCTTCCAGCAAATAGCGGAATACCCTGAGGTAGTGGGTGCAATAGACTGTACGCACATATGCATCAAAGCACCAGCCGGTGAGCGGGGTAGGGCCTACATTAACCGCAAGGGCTTCCCCTCCATCAACTGCCAGATCATGTGTGATGCCCAGGGCATAATAATGAATGTGTGTGCTGGCTGCCCTGGGAGCTACCATGATTCCCATTATCTGGCATTTGACGCAGCTGTACCAGACATTTGCCAATGGGGACATCCCACATGGTCACCTAGTGGGGGATGCAGGATATGCACTGGAGCCGTGGCTGATGACACCCATCAGAAACGCACACATACCTGAACAGGAACACCATAATGAGGCACACGCACAAACACATAATGTAATAGAGCATGTGTATGGGCTGCTCAAGTCACAGTTCCGGTGCCTGGACACATCTGGTGGAGCCTTGCAGTACTCACCAACTACATGTACCCAAATTGTCATGGTATGTGCTATGCTACATAATATGATTCTGTGAAAACAGCTGCAGCAGGACCAGCATAGGGCCGGGACAAACAGCTCCCCACCATTGCCAAGGCCATCACAGGCAGAGCGTGACTCGGAGGAGGAACAACCTGAGCCTGCCCCAGTAGGCAGAAGGAGGTGTGCCCAGTATGCCCTGGCCTTGGCAAAGAGGCAACGCATAGCACATACACTGGCTCAGTAGGAACCCTGGGAATGATACCTCTCTCTGACTCACTCATATAGTAACAGGGACGCCTAACATGACACAACCTGCTCTCAAACATGTACAGGGGGTGTAGTATGTGCATCTGATAGAGGCAGCCCTGCAGCACCACCTGAGGCATGATTGCCATGTGTTAAGCAATGTAACACCATCTAGTATATGCAAACATGAAGACCCTACCTAACATCTCACCCTCACTAAGCATGATGCCACACTATGAAGACAACAAGATCAAGTACAATAATTGGCTGAGGTATTGCTGTTAGCAAGGGGGAATACATGGCTGACAGCCTGGGCTGACATGCTGAGCAAGACATGATGCCCCACCTGCTAGGGATGGCATGCACCCAGCACACCTGGCTGTGTGGATACTGGCAAAGGCTGTTGTCACCCCCACTGTGCCTGGAATAGGTAAGTCCGGAAACACAAACCCACCACCATAGGTAGCACAAGGGATAATAACCTGGACGTAATGCTACCCAATGCCAGAAGTCTAACCTGCAAGGTGCATGCAGACCAAACCCACCACAGCATGGAGAATGGTAATATGTGTTCTGTAACAGAAAGCTGGGTCAAGGCCCAGAAGAGCACCCTATTACTACCAGGTTATGCCTCATACCATGCTCTACAGCTCCAAAACATGGAACACACGACAATAGGAGTGTGGCTACCAGTAATTATCAAGGATAACCACACCCCCAGGTTGGTACCACAACAAGAAGCAGCATGGACTATCCACTGGCAAGTAACACTGGCTCAAACTGTGTACCTGTTTGAAGCCTGCTACAGACCACACACACAAACCCAGGTACCCCAGCCAGCCTTTCTGAAGACACTGCAGAGTATGAATGTCTCAACAAATATCAAACAAGGCACACACAAAGTATGACATAGGTGGCAATCCATTATGTATGGAAGAAGTATTCAGGGACCTAGGGACACAAGTGGACAGTAACCTGTCATGTGACACTCACATTGCCAAGGTGGCCAGGAAGACCTGCTATATTGCCCACCTTAATATGAAAGGATGCACATGTAGAGCTAGAGAGGTCACTGTGCCCCCATACTCTTCCCTTATCAAGCCCATACGTGACAACAATGCCCCAGTTCGGATGTACCTTACCTTACACCTGCAGCAGTTAGAAAGACCCCAAATGTACCTCACCAACAGGATAAAGGGTCCAAACATTGGACATCTGCAGCCTGGCTGAAGAAATCACAGCCCAATTCAGAAGCGTACTGCCCAGTCAGAGGTGATGTATGCCTGATGTACAAGGCCATGTCCAATCCAGAATGAATGAACATGCTCCACTGCAGAAACCCCAAATCCAGCAGACACACCACAGTGAGATATCTGAACCTCCACACATAGATTAATAGGATGTGCTGGAGGGACAGATCCATAACCCAGAGGATCCTGACACTCTGGAACAGAATACCAGTCCATGATAGGCTGAGCTCCACACTCAAACTCAACAAGAGAAATCTGGTGAAGTGCATGGGAGATAGTAGGTGTACATTTGGGGCCATCCCTGTGTCACATCTAGTAAAGTAAACTCTACGTGGGCATAATATGCACATTGCAAGGGGTGTCGAGACCCACACACAGTCTGTCCATGCTCAAACAAGGCCAGGGCAGATAGCCTAGTATGACATTATGAACCTATGATGATACAAATTGTGCAGGACACAAATGATTATCACACAGCTGTCCTACCTGATGGTAGGAACCATGGTGATAATCCACAGATATGCTCTGCAGCACTCTAATATCACAAACAATACACCAAACCCACACACATTGCCAACAGCCTACCGAACAGATTCTTTCCAACTTCCCCACCAGCACCTAACTGCCAAATATCTATCCCAGGAGAGTGCTGGCCCCCCGACATTGCAGATGCTGAGGTAACAGCCAGCATCCACAAAGCACAGCACACAGCAGCAATGGTACCAGATGGTGTCCTGGGTTGTGTCCAACAAGTACTGTAAGAAGAATGGCACACCAAATAGCACTACTGTGCACTATCAGTCTTACCACAGGATATGTACCCAAAGAGCAGTGTACAGCAACAGTGGTCCCACACCACAAAGGGGGTGCCTGAATGGATAATGCAAACTATCACCCCTCAACCCTGACTATCTAGGATGGCAAAGTAATGGAGAAGATGATCATGGATCCCATGAATAACGAGATTGGGTACCTACAGACATTGGACCCTACCCAGTGTGGCTGTCATAGGGCAGATCCTGCCCCTTACACATGTCTGACTCATGTGAAACACGCACCAAGGCCATTGATGTGGGGAATGTTGATCACACAGCCTATCTGGACCTTGCTAAACCCTTCCATACAATACCCTAGTTGGCGGTACAGATAAGCTCACCAGCCTAACTATAAACCCCTATGCAAGTAGATGAGTTGCAAACCAGCTCAAGGACAGAACTGACCTGGTCAGACATGCTGCAGCCATGGCAGACTGCAAACCAGGTACAACTGGCATCCCACAAGGCATGGTCCTGGGACATCTCTTGTATGCTATATATGTCACATAGGTACAGGCCAACATAGAAGGACTCTGTCTGAACAGGTTCGCAGAGGACTACAAACTGCCCACCATATCGGACCCTCCAGCTGACACAAGCAAACTACAAAAGGCACACATAGAAACAGACAAGTGGTGCCACAGCCATGTCAACAAGCTAAATGCAGAATAGTGTATAGTCAACCCCTGTGGAAACACAGTACATGGCCAGAAATTACCACATAGGTGTTAACCCAGTAAGTACATCAGGAGCAATAAGAGACCTGGGGACACAAGATGATAGATATCCTGCATGTGACAACCATGTGTCTCTAGTGGTTACAGAAACATACCATATACCCACCTAATCATGAAGGTAAGCACAGCTTGGTTAGGGTAGGTCAATGTGCCTCTCCAGTCATCCATCAGCAGCCTCACAATTGTGTACAATGGCCCTTCAGGGATGTACCGTAGCAGACACCTGCAGCAACTGGAAAGCCCACACAAATACCCCACCAGGAGGATTGCAGAGCTGTAACAGATGCCATGTGTCGCCTGATTAAAGAAACTGCAGCTCCACACAGTGCCATGCTGCCTGGCTGGAGGTGAACTGTGCCTGATGTATAGAGCCATGACTAACCTGGTATCAATGGACATTTGGCACCATGTAAACACTGAATGCTGGTGACCTATGCAGCTGACAGGCCTGTACCCCAGCACAGACATAAACAGGACATGCTGTACCGATTGGTCCATAACCCAGAAGCTCAATCCACTCACGACTAAACTCCCACTACAGGATATCCAGGGAGTCCCTCAGTGACTGTCATCCAGAGGAATCATGATGGCTGG
Organism: Protopterus annectens; assembly: GCF_019279795.1. Lineage (NCBI taxonomy): Eukaryota > Metazoa > Chordata > Ceratodontiformes > Protopteridae > Protopterus > Protopterus annectens. The sequence goes on along the minus strand of NW_025048899.1, from coordinate 21,500 downwards.
ATGGGAGATGGTAGGTGTACCCTGGATATCACCTGTATGTCACGGGTAGACAGAGGCACAGCACACTAACCGTGACATATGTCATGGCAAACACCAGTAAATGTGTGTTGAAGGGCAAACACTCTCTGACTAGCATTACAAATGGACTAGGGCACATGGCCATTGTTTGTCACTGTCCACACAAGTTGTGGAATACATTAACAATGTCGGACAATCATGTACTATGCTGTCCATATCTGAACAAAATGCAACATGGTCATATCTGCACAACTGGCCCTCAACCAGTCTGGTGTGCTCACTATAAATATTACAAGCAGTGATAGGACTGAAACCGATTATACTGTCCACCACAGTGAAAGTACTGCACCAGTACACTATACGACAATACAACTGTTTGGTCAGCAGGAAAGGATGATGACAACTGTATGCAAACTATCCCATGGTGACCCTGCAGGCACAGCATAATGCCTGTTAGGTTCAGACACAAAGCAGTTGGGCAGTAAGAACACAACCTGATATCCAACACTCAACTGTACATCTGATATATAGATGGCGTCCACACACAAACACAAATGTGGTGGTCCACAGATCCCAACATAAGGAAAGGTCGCACTGGGCATGCTCACACACTTAGATAAATGAGACGTGTCAGTCAAGAAGCCATACAAACTGCGAACTGGGCATGCTCACGCACTTAGGCCATGTCACAGTTCAGCAGTTGCACACACATATCTGGCATTTCTATGTGATAACACAGGAATCTCCCACAATACAGACATCTGCCCAGTGCACACAGTGAAGTTACAACAGAGACATAAGTAAAGTACTGGATCCCACTCATATGCAAACATCTCCCACAGTACACATGTTGTTTATAGAGATAGGGAAGGCTATGGCAATAAAGACCCACAAACAGTATATGAGCAACAGATACTTGCATCTGACAGGTAAACATATGGCCATAGAGTGCAATACTAGACTGTTGTCCCTAGGGAATACAGAAGGCTATCCACAGTGTATTTGGCGTTTGCCTCCACAGTACAGTAGGCCACTGTGCCTGTGCAAAGTTAATGCATAGATATGCTCTCCCCTGTACCAATGGATAGTAACAGATGTACATACCTCTTCATCCATAATGATGTCAGCACACTATATATATGTCAGGAGCAGAAATTATACCCAGTTATGTGAATAGCGTGCTCTGCTACTGCATCTCTAACAAGTGTCATAACATAGTTAGGTAGGGGTTTGAATCCTGCAAGTGCTCAGTGTGTGTGTGTGTGTGTGTGTGGGGAGTAGTGTGTGCAATTCCATGTGTAAGAGAAATGTCCCTTTTGGCAACTATTACTACACAACACATGCTGCATATTCCACTGTCTAAACACCGATTATGTCAGCACCCTATAAGTACAGCAGGAGAAAGCAATCCTCCCAGTAATGCAAATAGTGTGCTCTGCTACTGCGTCTCTCACAAGTGTCATAACATAGTTAGGTAGGGGTTTGAATCCTGCAAGTGCACAGTGTGTGTGTGAATGTGTGTGGGGGAGTAGTGTGTGCAATTCCATGTGTAAGAGAAATGTCCCTTTTGGCAACTATTACTACACAACACATGCTGCATATTCCACTGTCTAAACACCGATGATGTCAGCACCCTATAAGTACAGCAGGAGAAAGCAATCCCCCCAGTGATGCAAATAGCGCACTCTGCTACTGCGTCTCTCACAAGTGATCTAACATAGTTAGGTAGGGGTTTGTATCCTACAAACGCCATGTGTAGTTTTGTCACACAGTTTGTTCATGTGTGTGGGGTGTTGTTCCCAATATTGCACGACATACATTATATCAGTAATGTCAATGCACACATGATGTATGTGTGTGCCACCTACACATATGTACCTGTGAACTGCAATAGTTCCCATGTCCGAAGCCTGCCTCATGTGAATACATGGAATATGCATCAGACAACTGTATGACTGTGGTGCTCTGTGCAGGGGCTGCATGTGGTATGTGACTAGACAGTGTGGGTTGTAGATGGTGTCATCCCACCAGCGAGGGATACATGACTGGTCTGGAGCATATAGTCCACATGTTGGTGATGAACAGGTTGTCACCTCTTGTGGGAGTGGTAACAAGTTGTTCCATAGCAATGCAGGGAATGAATGCTAAGAACCCTTCAGATAGGGTCTTGGAGCTAGAGTAATGCTCACACTCTATGTTTGGGTAGTCGCAGTACAACCATATAATGGTGTGTGTAGAGACTGTCATATTCCCAGTGTTGTCAGGAAGGCCAAGTGGGTTTCCTGGGTATGGGAGTGTGGTGTGTGCCAGGCTATGAACCTGAAGGCAGTCTAACCCACTGTTAGTTGCACATGGATAGGCTCTGATGCTTTGTGCAGTGCCACCAACCTGGGGGTGTGTGTATCTGAGGTGCCTTTGGATACATCCCCCCTGTTCTGGTTTGGTGCATGTGTAGGGGACGACAAGCATGGTATCAAGAATGACCTGGCACTGATGGTGAGCACCTGGGAGCCTTGTACCAGGAGTCTGTTACTGCATGGATATTGCTGTACCCCATGCTAAGGATAGTTTCCACTGCATGCATCTTGAGGTTTACACTGCTGCTGTTGAGTAGCATTTCTATTAGTGTCCTATCCCATGTGATACCTGTGTAGGTGGCTATGTAATGTCAGTCTTGCATACAAAGGCACTATGTGTGTAGCAACAGTCTCTGTCAATATACAACGGCCCATGGGTGACAGGTGCAAGCTGTCCCAAGCAAGGCAATGTGGCTTGTCCAGCATGTAATCCCACACTGACAGGCATTGGATCCCCTTTGAATGTCACTGAAACATACGTTAATTGCAGAAACTGATGATCCTGTCTACATATTGTGGCAGCATTCTTGGTGAGGGTGAGATGCTACTCAAGGCCAGGGTCATACCAGCCTGTGCCACAAGCTCAGAGAGCCCCTCTATGTCCCCTAACATGTAGTCCAGGGAGGTGCATCAGAGGTCATACACACTGGCACAGACAATGACTGAGTCATACTTCTACATGCCTTGGAGTGACCGGTATGCTTGTGTTATGTGGTGGATCATAGTGCCCGACGGGCAGCTCAGCATGACCGTCACCTTGTTCAGCCAGGTGAGCAGGACCTCAGTGTACCTGATGATAGAGGTACCTCATACAACTGTAGCAGGTGTGTTGTCAAGCCGTATGGCCTGTGACTGTTTGGCACACAGGCTTTGTGAGCTATGTGTTGCACATGCTCTGCTCTGGCTTAATGTTTGCTTGTGTGTCTGCTTTGCAGGTGTCAGCTGCTCAGGCAGGATGCTATTCTGAGAGTCCAATAATGTACCTGTGTGTTTCTGTGTTTGGAGTGCGGTTGTGGCAGGTCTATGGGAGACTGGTACTGTATTCACTGTAGTATCCCACTCTACCTGACAGGGAATGCCAGTGCTGAGTTAACAGAGCTTAGCCCCCAGTTTGGCTATGTGGTTGCATCTCTCACATGTGTTATACGTATATGGGAAGGGGAGAGGGTTGTCTGTGTACGTGAGGCAGCTGTAACATTGCCACATGACTCACAGATTCATCAACTGGACCTGAGAGTAGATCGACAGGTGACCTTTGCACATGCTACCATAGCATTGTGAATCCCATACTACATAACGACACATAGGGCCAATTGGGAACAGGGTACTCAAGGTGACTATGTGAGGGTGTAGTGCTCCTGATTTGTTAGTGCTGGCATATATGAATGCTGTCTTGAGCAAATGCGAGGTAAGTCATATGCAATGTGTTACAGGCAAGCTACATGCAAACAGGACAAACAGTGACGTTCTGTCAAGTGAGACATGGGCATCAGTACAGTAAGCAATACAGATGTCACTAGGGATCCACAGAGGCACTGTAAATCTGCACTGCAGGTGGAATCAGTGTTTCAGGAACATAACAAGCAAACATGCATACAAACAAAGCTACAGTCAGCAGGCCTGTATGTAGACTATGCTATAACAAACAAGGTGTACGACTTCCAGTAGGTAACAGTGCATATATGCAGGCACTATAAGCCAGTACCCAGACATTCACAGGTCAGATGGGCTGGGTCCAGCCGCACCCCCCACAAGTGTATAGACCACGTACCTTCGTAATGTTGAATAACTGGGCTGATACCCAAGTGCTCATACCTGTAATAATACACATGTCAAATAACAGACACTGAGCCCTCACTGAGCAGTTCCAGACTTAGTATGATGTATGCTACCTGTCCTGGCACCACAGTATCCTTGACATGTATGGACACTCTCCCTCCTGTCATAGTTAGTTCTGTGTTTTGGTGCTGTCATGCATGGTATGAGGTGTGACCTTGTAGTGCTAGTGTGCTCTTGTGAGCCTTGAACCTGTTGTGTAGTACTGCACAGATATCAACATCACTGAAACATCCACATTGCAGAGTCGTGTGTGGACAGCATGCAACTCGCAGTTGACATGACCATCATTGAGTATTAATATGTACATTGTTGTAGCCCCTGTGCTACCTATGTAGGTGGCCATCCCTTGACAGTCTCACCACCAGTATGCAAAGATGTGCAGACAGAACACTGTGGTAATTACTATGGGTGTACAAAACAATACAATGACATTCATACTGTAACTGCATCAGGCATGCTGGTATATACCCACAATGATATCATTACACTGTACTGTTGTCAACATCATACTATTACAACACGTCTATGTAGTCACCCTGTGCATCAGCACCATGTTAACCTGTTCCTGCACCGATTTTATAGATTGCAGGAGGTGGCACAGTTTCATCGTATGCACAGGGTGTGTACCTGGTATGCCTGAGTCTGCCACTGATACAACCAATTGACATGTCTGTGTGTGTGTGTGTTGGTGAGGGACAGCAGTACAAGATGGGGCAATGTTGATGCAGTGTGTGCGTATGTTAGCCCTAGGTGTTATCACTTTGCATGTGTGTATGAATGCACACAGTCCCACCTCATGGCTGCCATATACAGGTGTTTGTGGACAGCTACAGACTGTACCTGCCAGGTCATACAGATCACTGTCTGTGGCCACGGACACGGTACCTGTGCCTGGCAGGGGTGCTAGGGACCATATCAGGTACTAAGCCAGACTGGGTATTCTCATCAGAAGCAGGTGGTTGGTGACTGGAGACAGGTCCCTGTTGGGACTGTCCAGCGCCACATGCACGTGGTCTCCTGGGGTGGTCTGATGACAACACAGACCCAGCATTGCTGGGGCTGCTGCTGGCACTATGTGAGCGGCCGCGGGCCTGTTGTCATCCGTGATGGCTGCCAGCTGCTGCTGTTGCTGGCATACGGCCACATCGACGCCTCAACCATTCACCATTGCCCTGGCTCATGGACATGTAGTTGTGGAACAGATCTAATGTGTCCCCCCAACGTCTGTCAATGACCTCGGTGAAGTTACGGATGGCAACCGCAACATCACGCATACTGTCACTCATGGCTGTGCGACATGCTCTCAGCTCCCTCAGACCCTGTCTGGTGTACCGTTCCATACGTGACTGTGCCTGCATTACAGCCCGAAACATAGCTGAGGTTGAAAGACCTCTGTGGGCACATCTGACAGGGGCGGTACACCCACGGATGCTCCCAAGAGAACCCCTGGAGTCTGCCTGTGTGGTACCATGTCAGGACCCTGGCCATGGCTGCTGTGTGGGGATGCATGTGCCACTGATACCACATTACCCTGGTCAATGCCCACTGTATCCTGTCCATCACCTAGGGACATTGGTGACAAAGGATGTATTGGCAGGATGACTGTGTGCATTGATGGGGTCGACAGCTGTGTAGTGTCAATTGGCTGACCAATGATGGACCATGGCACACCTACCTGTGCCATTACACAGGTATCATCATTATCACTATCCACAGCAGCTGATTCAGGTTCCCTGCTGCACAACACCAGAGGAGCAGCACCAGAACCTATGGGAGTAAGACAGGAAACACAGTTTACAATGTGTACACAATGTCACCACTGATACACACATGCACACATGCACACATGGGCACATGCACACATCACACATGGGCACATGCACACATGGCACACATGCACACATGGGCACATGCACATGGGCACATGTACATGGGCACATGCACACATGGGCACATGCACATGCACATGTACGCACATGCGCACATGCACACATGCACACATGCACACATGGGCACATGCACACATGCGTACATGCACACATGCGCACACCTCAGTATATGAGATATCAACCCACAGACACAAACACACCTGCAATCAAACACATAGCACTACTGCTTCAGCCTATTATTACTGTTAGTATCGAGTATTGAAGGTAATGGTATTACACACTCACCAGCATGGATAGGCTGCCTTGCTGTTACACCAGAGGGACCTATAGAAAAGAGACATTTATTGTCAGTGGGCACAACTGTGCCATTGATACTGTGGGCATGATACAGTTCAGTAGTGCAACAGTTAGCTTCCACAGGTGTACTGTTGATATTGAGGATATCACTCTTGCACAATAATTAGCAAGATTACAGCTACAAAACGAGGACACACTTCACACATGCATAACCTAGCAGTGTACAGAATGGTCAACTATACACATGGCATGTTACCTGCATGCTCCGTGTCCTGCTGCTGTGTGGCTCCAGCCTCCATCATTACACATGTATGCTGCTGCTGTTGCTGTTGGGCTGGAGCCACAACACTTAGGAGTAGTCCCTCCAGTCTGGTGAGGGGGGGATGTCTAGACACCCCACCACCTGGGGCAAGCTGCTGCCTGTGGATATCTGATGCATGCTGACGGACATTTCTAATTAAATCACTGCAGTGATGGCGTACCTGCTCATATGTCTGGTTATGTGTGCCTATGTCATTTACCCGATGGACCAGGTCTTGCCACAGTACAGCCCTCTCCTGCTGGTTCTGGCTGGTGCGGGAAAAGAGTACAGCGAAATCCTGCACCAGGCTCTGGTGTATCTCTTCCTCCTCTGCAGCGGAGTACACAGGGTTCCGCTGGTGAACCATAGCCCTGAAAAGGAGAAGGAAAATATGTCAGCAATATCTGTCAGCAAACTATGGCACACATAATACACATAATACTCAACTGCAGTGATATAACTTAAACACCATATATAGCATCTGTCTGTCTATTGGGGGATACACATGTAAATGACCAGATATCAGTGCTCATCCGACAACTGTGCAACAGTACCTGCCACACTCCATATGACAGACTAGTATACTGCAGCAGTCAACACACTGTTTCAGATACGATACACAACCTCACACTGGGGGTTTGTATCAAGGTACTGTATGAGGAACATTATCAGCCCATGCACTGCACACAATGCATGTTACATATTTCACTGGTAATGCACACTACTCTTACTTGCCATAACCCTACCGACACCACAGTGACATACAGGGTAACACAGCACAACATATGGCAATGCAGTATGTGTTGATCGCAATACCTCACACACCTGTCTCTGGCCTCACACTAAGGACACACACTACCATGACAGACAGACAGTCATGGTGAGCAATCACACCAGTACACAACATGCACCCAGTCACTGGCACACTCATTCCACCTCACATATTTCGTTTGCAATGTGTTCATGGGTGTGCATTGTGCCTTAGGTAGGTAGTGTGCTTTTGGCCCTGGGCCTACAGCAGCATACTGTTATGCTACCCTGCCCCTTGTGACACATGTGTTATGATCATGCCTGCTCCTTACAAACAGTTACACAGGGTGACTCATATGGCATATTACCTATCTGCATAACATTCAGCAGGGGTATGTCTGACATCTACTCATGGGGAGCCTTGCTTCTTAATTCTGTGTGGTGTACTACAGGGTATGTCGTATCTGTGTGTAGGGTCCTGTACCTCCACCATGTGCTCTATACTGCAGTGACAAGGACGACAGACATAGGTAATTTGTGTTGTGGATGTTGGAGGTGTTACCATGGTTGTTAGACAACTGTCATGGGTGTGACCGAACTATGTATATCCAGCAGTGGTAACCTCTATGTAGGTAGTCTGTGTGCACTCTGTGGTCTTGTCAGTCACTCTGCATAGGTATTGTGTTTGAGTGCATTGACACAGTTACTTGCATATGTCTGTGTCCTTCTCCATATCTGTAGCTGTCATGGGAGGTATATACCGTGTAGGACATTGTGGGGTGTGGAGAGGTACAGTGACCTACATGTCCATAGTTGACACACCATGTCCGCTGACACATTCCATGTACAGGTATTACAGGACTAGTGTGCCACTGTGTATATCAATGGGAGCCTATTGTACACTTGTTGCCCCTGTTCCCCCCTGACACATGCAGTGGTGGGCAGGCATGCACATATGTGGTGGTTACTGGTGTCAGTGTTTTTGAATGGGGTATGGTACTCCAGTATCCACACTGGTGTTCACTCCATGCCTTTGACACCAGGCACCTGTTGAAAGACATCTGCACACATGTGCCTCACACAGTATATATATATATATATATATATATATATATATATATATATATTGATATATTTATATCTGTATATAGATATATATATATATATATATATATATATATATGTTTGTATACATATATAATATGTATATATAGATGTAGATATATACATATAGATGTGGGGAGAGAGGGAGAGAGAGTGAGAGAGAGACAGAGGGAGAGTGAGAGTGAGAGGGGGTGGGACAGAGAGAGAGATATAGTCATATACAGACATATCTGTTGTCAGTCAGATCTATCTGTATATGTATCTACATATATCTATATATGTATGTGTGTATTACATATATCTGTACGTACATATTCTACCAATCTCGATGTCTGTGCAGTAAGTGAGAACCTGGTTCAAGGTTCCTGAGAGCACACCAGCGGTACCAGGCTATACCTCGTATCATGCTTTTTGGCCCCAGGACTCGGGACAAAACAAAAAGGGAGAGGGTGTGCCCATATTCATGAAGGACACTCACACCTCCAGGTTAGTGGCAACACATGAAGCATCAGAGACCATCCAGGTGCAGATAACCATAGGCAAACCTGCTGTACAACTGGTAGCATGTTACAGACCACCCTCCCAATCTTAGGAACCACAGTCAGCCTTCCTGAAGACACTGGAGGATATGAATGTCCCACCACACACCATCATATTGGGAGACTTCAACTACCCTAACATACACTGGGTGCATTATTCTACCCCAAACACCCTAGCCCAAAGGTTCCCGGAATTCACTAAGTCAAATGCAATGGAACAGCTAGTCACCTCTCCCACAAGGGGAGATAATATACTAGACCTGATCATCACAAACATGGGGATAATGTGCTACACACGGAAGTATACCCTCACTAGTCACATCTGACCACAGACTAATCCCCTGGATATACATATCCCACCTCCCCCACAACACAAAAGACTACAGTGGGAAACCTCTCACATGCCGACTTTACACTTCTTATAACTGAGTTGGTATCCTTTATGCCCACTGGGCCAGTGGAAACCACATCCCACAATGCAGACACCTTCACATATGCTTTCTACGGACATCTCCAAGAATGCATGGATCATGCAATCCCAAATAAAACCAAGACCCTCTCCACCAAGGGCAGGCGTCCTGTCTGGTGGACCCCAGCATTGAATAAATTGTATAACAACAGAAGGTAGCTACTGCACGGCAGAGCAGAATTCCATAGAGATAAGGCATCTCTGATCAGCACTAGTAGAAAGATACGTTCTGTCTTACAAACATGCAAGGCCAACAATGAGAGGGACATCGCTATGGACACTACAGATAACCACAAGGCCTTCTTCTGCTATGTTACACACCTGGGTGGGAACCCTCAGATATGTTCAAAGTTAGTTCACAGTGACAAAAGCTACACCGAACACACAGATAATGTCAACATTCTGGCAGACAGGTTTAGTACAAATTTCTCCCCTCCCTCACCCACACATGAGGAATTACTTATCCCAGCTGACTGTAACCTCCCTGTCATCTCAGATGTCCAGCTGGGAACCACCCTCAGCAAAGCTGTAAACACAGCATCAATGGGACCCGACGGTATTGCAGGTTGCATGCTACGTGAACTCCAAGAGGAGCTACACACGCACATTAAATGCTATTCAACCGTAGCCTTACCACAGCATATGTACCTGGACACTGGCATACAGCAATAGTAGTCCCACTCCACAAAGGAGGCACATCTACAGACCCTGGTAACTACCGCCACGTAAGCTTAACCAGCCTGGTCTGCAACGCTATGGAAAGAATCATTATGGAACTCATACACAGAGACATTGGGGACTTAGACACTTGATCCCACCCGGTTTGGCTTTGTAGAGGGAAGATCTTGCCTTATGAACCTGGTTAACCTTTTCAAATCAGTCACTAGAGCCATTAATGAGGGCACAGCGGTCCATACAGCCTACCTGGACTTGCCTACGGCTTTCGACACAATACCGCACTCTGGCATCATAGACATGATCAACAGCTGAAATGTAAATCAATATGTCACAAGATGGGTTGCAAACTGGCTAACGGATAGAAACCCTACAGTCAAACCCACTGGTGCCATATCAGACTCAGAGCCAGTCACAAGTGGTGTCCCACAGGGCTCTGTCCTGGGACTGCTCATGTTCGGCATATATTTCTCAGATGTGGAAGCAGACATGGGAGGGTAGTGGCTGACAATGTTCAATGATGACTGCATACTAGGCGCTATAGTCGATACACCAGCTGACACATACATCCTACAGAAAGGCCTCATGGACACCGACAACTGGTGCCAAAGTCATGGCCTTAAACTGCATGCCACGTAATGTATAGTCATACCCTTTCGGACGGACAAGGTACCCACATATTATCACATAGACAGTAACCCACTGAGTACAGACAAAGTAATCGGAGACCTGGTGACACTGATCAATACTGACCTCTCATTTGACACCCACATTGCCAAAGTGGTTGGATAGACTTCCTACCTTGCCCACCTTATCGTGAAGGGATTCACATCCAGATCAAAAGGGGTCATTGTACCCCTATACTCCTCCCTTATCAGGCCCATGACTGTGTACTATGCCCCATTTGTTATGTACCTCACCTGGCACTTGCAACAGCTAGGGGGACCCCATAAGTACATCACCAGGAGGATCAAGGGTCTCCAACAACTTTCATATGCTGCCAGACTAAAGTAACTCATGCTCTATTCCATAGCATTCTGCATACTTAGGGGTGATCTGTGCCTGATGTACAAGGCCATGTCCAATCAGGTATTGATGGACATGTTCCACCTCATACAATCCAAGTCCATCAGAACCACAACAGCTACAGATTTAAACCTCAGCACACATATGAATAGGACATACTGTAGGGACAGATCCATCACTAAGAGGCTTCCCATACTGTGGAACAGGATCCCAGTTCATGTTAGGCAGAGACCCTCACTGACACTCTTCATGTGAATTCTTGACGAGTGGATGGGAGATCATAAGTTTACACCAGGGGTCATCTCTGTGTCACTACTAGACAGAGGCACAGTAAACTAATGCTATTATGTACGGGGGTCTTCACTATGCCACTGCTATACAGAGGCGCAATTTTCTAAATCTATTCTATACACTGTCTGCAGATAGCCTAGTACTAAACTATGACACTGTGAAACTATATATGTCTATGTATTTCTACATCCCTCTCTATCTATGTATACACATATGCATATTATATATATATATATATATATATATATATATATATATATATATATATATATATATACATACATATCTCGATATACATACATATACACATGTTGCATATATATATATATATATATATATATATATATATATATATATATACTCCTTTTTAGTTCCACATATGTATACATACAGTAACGTACTGCTGAACATCCATTACTGTACAACCTACTTGTACATTGCACTACAACCTACATTGCTATGTGCACATAGCTACCTTCACATACATATGTATGTAGAGCCTTCAGTGACAGTTGCAGTATGTCCCCAGCCCTATGCACATCTTCATATCCATAGATACAGACCAATAACACATCTGGAGGGTTCACGGTATGTAGACTATTATAGTAGTACTTTACATTACTTGTGTTTGTTGCAGCTGTTTGCGTAGGCTTGCAGTTACTCGGCCTGCTGTCAGCCTCTTTGTTTTGTTGTTACAGGTTTTTTTTTTCTTTCTTTCTTTCTTTCTTTCTTTCTTTCTTTCTTTCTTTCTTTCTTTCTTTCTTTCTTTCTTTCTTTCTTTCTTTCTCTCTCTCTACCTCCAGCGGGTGCAATGAAAGTATTGCATGTGTGGACTGGGAGTACAGGATGCTTTTGTAGGTATCTGCACATGTCCACGTGATGGCCTCTGCACCAATTGTTAGCCAGCATTTACTAATTGCATGCAGCCTGTTGTGTAGTGATTGCAGTTCTCACTGTGATTACAGGCCTGTGCTATAAAAAGGTCTGTTAGGTAGGCGTAGCCCTTTCAGATTATCAGGGTGGGGACCATGCTGGTTTGCTGTGGACACTGCTCTGTGAGTGTAAGGGTTGGTATGTCTCTCATATTTCAGGCTGTGTTGTAGACACTGCAATGTATGTTGTTCTGTAAGCTGAGTATTCCTTCCTCCAGTGTCCTCTTCTCTGTGCGTATGTAAACTGACACCTACGACTAGTAATACTGTGTATATGGGTGTGTGTGCTTTCCTGTGGGGATTGTGGTGTAACTGGTATATAGCAGTGGCTCTTGCAATCTGTTGCTATGGCTTCAGTATTTGGCCTTTACATTCACTCCTTGTATGCCTGCTAGGTGTCTTTCCTGTAATGTGTTGCTATGGCTTTCCTATTTTCCATTTACATTCACAGCTTGTAAATGCTTGCTAAATCTGTTTGGGCAGCAATTCCCTATGTGTTTGTTGTGGTAGAGTGTTACTGCATGTATTGTGGTCTGGCCATGTTGTGGGCCTTGACACTTACAAGGGTATTTGATCATGCTGCTGAGCAGGCCTCAAATACTCTCAGGTGCATCTTTTATCAGCCTCATGGAATGGTACATAGCAGTGGGATACTCCAATTACATATTCTGATATTCCGCAGTTGTGACTGTGGGTTATTTCAAGCGTATGTATTAGTACACCATTTGTGATGTGCAGGTGGGGCATACCTTCAGTCATTCATATTTACCATTGCATGTGTAGTTACACCTTTCTGCCTACTGTTAGTGCATTTGACAGGGTGTCAGTGGGGCACAGTTGACATTTGTTTTCACATCAGGGACATCCCTGTAACTCAGTCACAGTTGCTATGTCTGATCTCTTAACTATTCAACTATGGCTGTGTTTATCTTGCTCTGAGTATGTGTGTGGCTTGCCAGATGCTACTGTGACATTATTACCTAGTAGCTATCAACTAGCATGACTGTTTCTCAGCACACAGTACTATTTTACAAATCCACTAGATTTGACAGTAAATATACATGACATGCTTTGTGTACTAGACTTGCTATATTCCCTTTACATTAATTCCTACTATTTTATGATATATTTCTTTCAGCACAATGCTCTTGTATAGCAGTCATGGCTTAGTGGTAAGTCATGCAGACTAGTGTTTCCAAGGTCCTGGGTTCGAGACTGAGGGAGGTATTTTATTTTGCTGCTGAGAAAACTACAGGCCTTGTCATTCAGAGTGACTAAGGCACTTTTAAGCAGTTGTAAGTGGGTTAGCGCTGGTTTGTGCGGAGGTCACGCATGTGCACTGCCGCTTAGCTTCGCGTACACACGCTTAGCTAAGTGCACACCCACTTCCTACTGCTTAAAAGTGCTTACTCTCGTGCACACCCACGCTATTTTCTTTTAAAGAAAAGAAAATAGGGAGATAGGAAAGTGGTGAAAAAGGGGGCACAAACAGGGTAGGACAGTAGGAAAACAAGCTCGGGTTTTGCAGGAGGGATGTAGGAAAGGCCCATAGCTGCCCATTTCTTCGTCAGCAACAGCTGTGCATATGTTTGTAATTTGGTGTGAAATTTGAAACCTTCCACCCCAGAGAGAGGTGTGAGGACAACAATAATATTTGTTGTACAGCCAATTGCAATTGCCAGTTTACATGTCCAGCAGACATGTGTGCAAAATGGGCAGCTATGTATGGGGCATCATTTTTTTGTGGGTACAGAGTGCCCTTTTTTTTTTTTCCAGGTGAGGGAAGGTGGTATAGCTGAGGAGGTAGGTAGGGGAGGTTAACAGACAAGACAAACAAGACGCATACAGGGGTGGTGTATGATACATGTGGGGGGGTTACACAATTGACGGGGATGGATGTCTGGATATCTTGAGCCCATGAGCCCACAGATGTCAACAGTGGAACTGAGATCCCCATCCATGGGCAGTTGCCACTGTGCCTTCACTGCCCAGGACGGGGCTGTGCTGGGGGCTGTGTAGGACGGGCAGCAGGCACACCCGTGAGTTGTGCCACCCGTGCCTCAAGCTGGCGTAGGGGCCCAAGCACAGCGTGCTGGATCTCCCTACGCACCACAGTCCGGACACTACGGAGGGTGAGTGGATGTTGTCCTCCGGCCACGCTTGCAGAGGGGGGACGAGCCCCATCCCCTGCAGCGCTTCCACCTGCAGGTGGCACATGGCCACTGGAGGAGGGTCCGGCCTGGGCACTACTGCCAGGTGCACTCGCCAGCTGAGGTGGGAGAGGTGGGTCTGTTGGAACCCGCCTTCCCTGTCGTCCTATGTTTTGCATTATTTAGTGACAGTTTGGGTTAGTAACATGCAATACCATTCACAATTAGTTGTAACAGCATGCATTAGTATTCCCATTAACCAAACACCCATAAATTCAAGCCGTTGAACAGCAAGCATAACACATGCATAATTTGAACAACAGTACACGTTCCAACAACATGCAGGGTTGAGTGATGGCAACAGGCCATCAGTTTTGGATGTATGAACAGGGTACATGCATCAACGTACATGCAAATATGTATGAACCAACAGGACAATTGTCCAGGGGTGTTAATTGTGAATACACATACCCATTTCACGTGGAATGGATTATTTGTGGTTATAGGGTAGGGTGAAGAAATATTTCATTAACAACTTCAAATACCTATTCATATGCTGTACATTTCTACTAGCTGCAGAAATATACACACTACAGGTCTGACTACAGTTTCCTATGTGACAACTTATGCATGTTGGTGATAGGAATGTTACTGCTACATCAATATACATTTCATTTTTATTCATACACATTCATATCTGGCTCTGTTCAGCTACATCATCCTGCTACATTTGCTTTATATGGCTCTAGGCAACTGTGGATGTTTGGTATTTCATACAACCATACTATCTGCATATTGCAAACTGAGAGCAACATATCCAGATTTTGGGACACACATTCCAGCTTCAGTACTTTTTTCAACACATGTTGCTGTTTGGTTGTGCCTGTCACATTCATTTCATTCTGTACTGACTGCAGTATACTTTATTCAGGAGTTATTACTACTTTACTGGTGGATTCATACCTCTTTCTCACACTCTCTCACTTGTTTTATTTTTACAATTCAGGATGGTACTTAATTCTAGGCTTTATTGACATGTTTTACTTAGTTATGACAATCCTTTCCAACAGTCTCACTTGTGTCATGTTTCAGAATTTAAACGGGGATATATTTCACACGTGTTTTACTCAGCTTCTGTAGCTGTACTTTTCAGCCTGCTGCAGGTTATGTACTATTATATTACAGGTGGAACATCTTTATTTCAGACTTGTTTCATTTTTATTTTTGGATTACAGGCTGCATCACACTTATGTAGTCAAACAATACTAGCAAAATCTTTCTTACACTGTTACTTGCACTTTTTATTAATAAGTGACTACACTGCACTCTTTTGCAAGCTGTCATACTTATATTTTTTTACAGTTACAGGGAGAGAATTACTGACCTGCCTGGTGGTGCAACTGCACCAGCCTATCAGCATAGGCTCGACGGTTCACGGAACGGACACCTGCAGCTGTAATATAAATGAAGTAATATTGGAATACACATCTCCATAATATCAGCTAGGTTAATTTCTTACATAGATAATTACATGTAACTTACTCAGTAGTGGGGCGTTGGGCATTTGCCGGGCCTCCTGGATCCAACGGTTCAGTTGGTCCTGCTTCCATCTCATCAGGTCCTCATGGTGGTGACAGACCTGTTCACCAGTCCTTGGTATTCCTGTGGCACCGGTGAGATCATGTGCCAACCGGTCCCATGCCTCAGCCATATATGCTCCCCACAGGACCTGGCCCTGCATGAGTTAGGCCTCATGATCATGGACGAGGAGCCAAACCATATATTTGGACTACTCAATGCCCCACCTCTGTGCTCGGAAGCAACTACCCTCTCCTACACCTGCCATCCTGACTGCAAATCGGTTCCACAATCAGTTATGCTGTGTATTCCCGCCTATGGGGCTTATATATGCCATTTTTCCCGCACTTATCTGTGATTGGCCATTTTGGAATTGTATCAGCTTAACAAAACCTGCTTTGTCATGCTCCTCTTTCCATTCATTCCTATATATATGCTATTACTGCATTTCTAAGAGCAACTGTCATGGCTTAGTGGTTCAGTACTTTGACTATGGTGCATGGTATCCTGAGTTTGAGCCTGGCCATTGCTTTTTATATTTTATGACTGTCTACACAGGCCAGGAGGTGTGTCTGTGTAAAGGCAATTTTGATACAGCTTGCTTAATGTTGCTCGTCGGTTAGCTTGGTGCGGTGCGCAGCTCCGCGCAAACGGGTCACACTGGCTTATGCGCCGTTTGGCTGTCAGCACACATATTACACTCAGCTCAGCAACAGGCACACAGTTTCAGTGTGTTGGAACTCTGCTCAACCCCGGCCACTCCTTCTACACCTGTTAAACCACTACTCACCTACGGGCACTCATTTTACACCTGTTAAAACGCTGCTCACCTACGGGCAGATATACTCAGCTTGTTAGAGTGTAGCTCAGCTATGGGCATTTCTGACATTTCTTCTTTTTTATTTCACATTTCTTCACAATACATGGCCCATTTCATTACATTTTACATAAAAATAATTTTATACATGTACATATATGTCAGGGAATTGTTTCGTGCTTATTTCACTAAAAATAAAAATTGATGTTGTGAGGGCTCGAACCATGACTGCCTCCTCTTCAGCCGACGTCTATACAGCTATGCTATTTCTTCTTGGCTTACTTTGCATATTTAGTTCTTATATGCTTTTCCATTGACTGCTAACGCAAACGAGCGCACTCACGGGCAAATATCTTTAAAACTTATATAAAAAAATATAGCATGTTCATTTTTACATTTTATGTTCATAGTCTGTGGGGGCATGTGTTGTGTTGTGTTTATTCACATTTACATGGACTCTGTCGTGGGTTTTACTTTCGGGACTTTTACTCTTCTGGGGGCATGTCCATTTGCAGGGCTCGCCATACAGACATGCCCCCTACTGTCTTACACGGACCGTGTTAACCTTAGGTGTGATTCAGCATGCCCTCATGCATATGCATGGCATGCTGATGTCACACCGTTTAACTGCAGCCTCCGCGTAAGCCTTGTAACTCTTACACGGAGGCTTCGTGAATCCTGCCCAGTGTCTCTTCATGTTTCTAGTTCTTGACAGCATTCATTTTTCTGCTGAAATGCCTCTATACCCTAACTATTGAGTTTGTGAAATATGTGAATTATTATAGTGATAGAAAACATTACAGCATTGAATAATATGTCTTTCCAGAGTTTTTGTTTTATGAAAAGTAGCACATTGCAGGTTCTATATGTTATGGTATTACATAAATTATAAATTATACTATAGGGTCTTCCAACTATAAACTATATATTTTGATTAAAATGTAGGTTTTCAACAATAATGTACTAAATCATTATAATTGTTAAATGTCTTATGGTGTCATTACCAGTCAAAAGCTTTTGAAATTAAAAGGTGCTCTAAATGCATCAGTCTTAATGTTTTTTTTCTTTTCATGTTAATAGATTTTTTATTTACATCAGTTGTTCAGTGCTGAAAAGCTAGTTGTAATTCTTGATAATCATTATTAGTTATGATGGCACCTCATTTAGACATCACTGAAATTTTATAAGCAACAACTATTGATATTTAATTTAAAACAATGAAAAGGATGTGTTAATAACCCAGCCCTGTGACACACCACTGCATATGTTTCTCCGTTCAGATTACTTGCCTTTAATCAAGATCTAAAGCTTCCTATGTGTAAGGCAGCAATTCAGCCAACTGACATGGTATGCATTACTGCTCAACGTAGTAAGTCACATTTTGTAGTATTAAATTCGCTATCATATACCTTAGGTAGAGCTATATAAATAAATGAAAATCTGACCTAGACCAAGAGTCCACACTGAATAACATAACAAAAGAAACTAGTCATATTAATAAAGTGCTCTCCAGAAACTATAAAACCACTGTGATAGATATTCAAGTTGTGTAAGCCTTTTACATATTCAGCTAATGTCTCTAACAGTATACTTTTGAAACGCTTACCTGATAAGCATATAAGACTTACTGGCCTTTATTTTGATGGACCAGTTCTGATACCTCCCTTAAAAACTGGAAGACATCTGGCATTTTCAACAAAGGAAGAAGAAAAAAATTCACAAAAAAAGGGGTTAGAGTATATCCTTCCATTCCACCATGATTGTAAATATAAATTTCTATGGTAAATCATCAATACCCATAGAATTATTTTTTCTTGACTTTTATTCTAACTATGTTTTATGATAGTGGCATCTATGATATACTAAAAACAGGACAAAATACATTTTGGATGCTATCTAGTGTAAATGTAGAATATTCATCTGTTCGTGAAATATATAAGTTAATGCTACCAGCTGTTGCTCTGTAAGTTTTATTGTTACAATGTATTTATTATATACAATTTTATCTTTCAATTATTTACTTAATAGTAAAAGGCCTCACTGTTGCTATGTCCATGAGCTAGTTGCAATTTATCATCAACTTTGCTTTTTTATTTCTAATCTGAGTTGATTTGTGGTATTACAATATTTATATTTATATTACAGGAAGCGTGTATTGAAACCAAATATATTCTTTTCTTTAATACATTTTGTAATACCATGGCATGATATGAGAATGTGTAAGGCCATTGATCATCAAAACTTTTGGGAAACAGGAATCAATAAGTCCATGCATCTGTTGTAAAAATACCTCAACATTTCTCAACAGCAGTTTTTAAAGATATCTTTCTAGTTCCAGTGGCAGATTTCATCTCTGATTTTATTGAAATTAGCTCCATAAAGGTTCATTTATACACCTTGAGGAAATTCTTTGGTCCTAGTAATGTGAATCTGGGCTAGAAAACAGCTACTGAATGCTGCATGAACCAAGATGGCTTCCTCACAGATGCTCTGTGTCAATACATTCTTAAAAAAGACTGTATTGGTGACCACCTCCCTGGGAAAGTGGGCTCTTAACTCTGTAGGGTCTTGCTCTTTTTTTTTGTAAAAAAGGAGGTCAATGTCTCACTGTACTCATCCCTCATTAGACCCATTATAGAGTACAACACCCCATTTGGTATGTACTCACAAGACATCTGCAAAAGGTGGAAAGGCCACAGAAATACTTCACTAAAAGAATCACAGGCTTAAAGCAGATGCCCTATACTGGCCATCTAAAAAACTCCAGCTATACTCTGGGGCATATCATCTGCTCAGAGGCAATCTCTGCTTAACATACAAGGCCATGTCAAACCCTGAGCTGTTGGACATGCTCCACTTAAAGAAATCCCAATCCCTCAGAGCCACATGCTCCAGGGATCTAAACCTTGTCATCACAATAAACAAAACATGCTGGAGGGATAGGTTCCTCACCCAGAGACTCCCCATATTCTGGAATAGACTGCCCATACATGTCAAACAGAGCACCTCCTTGTCCCTCTTCAAAAGGAACCTTGATGATTGGATGGGAGATAGGAAAGTCACCCCGGGGATCACGTCAGTCACCCTGCTAGACAGGGGTCCAGGGAAGTAAAAATTGTGGGAAGAAATATCCAGGGAATTGTTATGGCTAGGCTTGTATAGGTCCTAGGGCCAATAGCCTAGTACCAACCTATGAAGCTATGAACAGAATGTAAGCAGTTGGACAATCACAGAAAGTGTGCTTGGATACTGGGCTATCCTTCTTGTCTGGCAAGAAGAATACAAAGAGTTGAGTGGACTGATAGACATCCTTAGTTCTTGCTGTTTAGTATCATTGTTAACTACATCCATCCACCATGTGTAATATCCTTTCTCACCTGTTTTGGGGAACAGCATGAAAAAGAGAAAAAAAGAGGAAGTTGTTTGGCTAGACTGAGTATCAATTCAAATTTTACCTCAGGCATGAATGAAGGATTTGTCCTAAGGATCACCCGATCCCTACTGAACACCATTTAGGGTTCCCTAAATATGAAGGCTTACAGCTTAGACAAAAGTGACAGCCATGATGAACATGGTATTCCAGTGAGGGCCTGTGTGCCATCACAAACCAAAATTTAAATGGGGCTAGATTTCATTTTTTTTTAACACAAACCTACGATCCCATGGGGTGAAACAAATTTTCTAAGAGTCATTATATGTTGAACATCTTGCAAGAGTTGCTTTACATTAGTATTAATGCAAGGAAGGGGATCCAAAATGAGCCAAGCAGCTGTGATTGGGAGATGCAGTTTGATAAAGGCATAAGATGGGACATCTTGGAAGTTCAGATTCATTAATGGGTTTAAACCTATGCACAAATACTAATAAAATAAAATGCTAAATTCAGAAAGAAAGGAATAATGAAAATAGATATACCAGCACTTTGATAATCATTATATAAGTCATATATGTAGGCATTTAAGGAGCACCTAAAATTACTCACTGTGGGGATTTCTTCAGTTTCCAAGGTAGAAAGCTCCAGAGGTGTAACCCTTGATAGGTGAAGACATACCCCAGAAGGCTTCAGCCCAGTGATCACTGAGCGGCTGAGCACAGGGAATGAGGTGGCAAATAGCATGCAAGAAGACCTCAGAGGTAATGAGGACTTCAGTCATGTAACGCCAGATGAACTGATACTAAAACCTTAATGTAATTCAGTGGTGAAGAAGCAGCAAGTGACACCCATGTAGAACTGCAGTAATGTAGTGGTAATGCAATATATCAGTGAGCAGTGAGGGCACAGAGCCTTGGGCTGCTGCAAGTCATGAAATGTAATGCAATATGTCAGTGAGCAGTGAGGGCACAGAGCCTTGGGCTGCTGCAAGTCATGAAATGTAATGCAATATATCAGTGAGCAGTGAGGGTGCAGAGCCTTGGGCTGCTGCAAGTCATGAAATGTAATGCAATATGTCAGTGAGCAGTGAGGGTA
>NW_025048898.1:0-71917 GCF_019279795.1 Protopterus annectens | reverse complement strand
TGGAAAAAATCTGATCTGCAACTTCCCTGGAAAAAATTTGCATAATTGTCTGCTCACAGTTTAGAGCATTCAACATTTAGGTGTCAACGTTTAGGCGTTCGACAATCTAAATGTTCGACGCAGTAATAGGAACCTATTTATAACATTAGTAAGAACCTGTCTCTTTATTTCAGAAATATGATGACCAATACATTGCTTAAACTTTTGGTTAGTCTTGTCAACATAGTAATCATCACATTGCTCTCACATGGCTAAATAAATTCAATTCTTGGTATCAGTTTCTGAAAGCTCTCGGTTCAAACTCAAGGCTACTAAGTGGAGGAATAAAAGTTTTATTAGTATAAATATACCTGCAATAGATGCATCTCCCACACATAAAGGTACCTTTCCTCGTGGTCTTAAAAGGTATGTCTATACGAGGTTGTTCTTTATAGCAGAGTAAATTTTCAGGTTAGAACTCTTGTAACCAAAAGACTGTTTCAATGAGATAATAAAGTTCAGTTCAGGTACATCTTGTAGTATGCACCAATATTTATTAATAATTTGTTTAACATAATCAGTATTTTTTTGTATGACAGCATGCATCTTAATGTCTAGTGGAATGTAAGCAGACATTCATATTTTCTGAAATTTTTTTGCGGAAAAAGTAAGTTTATCGACTGTAGGACGTTGCTGTCTAATCTCATCACGTATGTGATCTACAGTATGGTTAGCATAGCCTCTATTGATGAAATCTGTAGCCATGTTATCCAATTGAATGTTGATCATATTATCAGATGTATTTAATTTGGCCACCCTCATCATCTGATTTTTAACAACGTTATTGAATGTAAAATGTGGGTGCATGCTACTCCTATGTAAATAAGAGCCGTGTTTAACAGGTTTTTTTTGTATAACATAGTCTCAAGAGTACACAAAAAGAGTGCTTGAGGCGAAGCTGAAACCAACAAGGTATGTCCAAGCCGTTTATTAAATTACACACAGTGTACCAGTCACATTCTTATAAATAATGACATCAAGAAAATCACTTCTATTAAGAGTAAATTTTTTCTTAAATTTAAGAAAAATCAATGTGTTGGAAACATACTGGTAATATTCAGTAAACAAATCAGCATTGTCATGCCATATAAAAAAACAAATCATTAATAAAACATCGATAAAATACATTATTATTAAAGTTGTTCTCGATGATAAGATAAATTTATGCTCCCATATGTACATGACAATGTTAGCGTAAGTATTAGTGCCGGGAGTACCCATCGCTTCACCCCAACCCTGTTTGCAAAGTGTTTTCTGAAACAAAAAAAGCATTATTAGTTAAAACAAGAATTTAAAGTTGACATAGTATATTAATGTATGTTTGAGTATATTTGGTAAAATCAAGTAAAATTTTTTTTACGTATTGGACACCAACATAGGATCATAGGCTCATAGGAAGTTACTAAGTTATTGGGCCTGAGGCCCTTATAAGCCTAGCCACGAGTTTTAGCTCATGGTTAGACAAGTCAGGTCCCAAAGTTTCTGTCCAGCAGGGAAAAAGGTAGAATCCCAGGGGTGTATTTTCTGTTTCCCGTCCAGTTATCCAGGTTACACTTGAAAAAGGATAATGAGGTACTCTGCTTGACATGGAGAAGGATAATGAGGTGCTCTGCTTGACGTGGAGAAGGATAATGAGGTGCTCTGCTTGACATGGAGAAGGATAATGAGGTGCTCTGTTTGATGTGGAGAAGGATAATGAGGTGCTCTGCTTGATGTGGAGAAGGATAATGAGGTGCTCTGCTTGACGTGGAGAAGGATAATGAGGTGCTCTGCTTGATGTGGAGAAGGATAATGAGGTGCTCTGCTTGATGTGGAGAAGGATAATGAGGTGCTCTGCTAGACGTGGAGAAGGATAATGAGGTGCTCTGCTTGATGTGGAGAAGGATAATGAGGTGCTCTGCTTGATGTGGAGAAGGATAATGAGGTGCTCTGCTAGATGTGGAGAAGGATAATGAGGTGCCCTACTTGATGTGGAGAAGGATAATGAGGTGCTCTGCTTGACGTGGAGAAGGATAATGAGGTGCTCTGCTTGACGTGGAGAAGGATAATGAGGTGCTCTGCTTGACATGGAGAAGGATAATGAGGTGCTCTGCTTGACGTGGAGAAGGATAATGAGGTGCTCTGCTTGATGTGGAGAAGGATAATGAGGTGCTCTGCTTGACGTGGAGAAGGATAATGAGGTGCTCTGCTTGATGTGGAGAAGGATAATGAGGTGCTCTGCTTGATGTGGAGAAGGATAATGAGGTGCTCTGCTTGATGTGGAGAAGGATAATGAGGTGCTCTGCTTGATGTGGAAAGGGATAATGAAGTGCTCTGCTTGATGTGGAGAAGGATAATGAGGTGCTCTGCTTGACGTGGAGAAGGATAATGAGGTGCTCTGCTTGATGTGGAGAAGGATAATGAGGTGCTCTGCTTGACGTGGAGAAGGATAATGAGGTGCTCTATTCCACAGATGGGGGGAGTCTCTGGGACACAAATCTGTTCCACCAGTAAGTCCTATTAATGTCACAGGCCAGGTTGAGGTTGCGTGTGCGGGTTACTCAAGTGGAGCTTGACTTGTGGATATGCAGCAGTCACATCAAGGTGGGGTCTGAGATTGCTTTGTATGCCAGACAGAGGTCACCTCTGAGGAGTCTTTATGAACCTGAGTAGAGGGACAGGGCTTTTAACCTATCTGTGTAGGGTAGATGTTTGAGGTCCTAGTTTCTTCTGGTGAGGAACCTCTGTGGTCTCTCCAGATGGCCTTATGAGGGAAGATTATAGGGATGTTATGACCTCCTTGTCCCTGGATGAGATACCCTTAATTATGAAGTGTGCCATATAAAAAGCTTTCTATACAACAGAAGCAACATGGTGGTCAAAAGTCAGGTTGCTATCAACCTGGGTGCTCAAATCCCTCGTGACTGATTGTGTGCTTAGGATGTTGTTGTTAATGTAATAATATGTGGGGACATCACTCTTCCTAAAAAAGGGCATGATGATGCATTTTTTGGCATTCGGCTTGAGGCCAAGTTTCTGGCATCAGTCATTTGTTTGGGTAAGACCCTCTTGGAGTATGTCCACATCACTTGGTGAATTGATGACCACAACCAACTTGCAGTTATCTACAAACTTGGTCAGCCATAGCCCGCTGGTTTTGGCCTGCACCTCAGAGAAGTATATGCTGAATAACAGAGGCCACAAGACTGATCCCTGGAGTACTCCGCTTGTTACGGGTCCACTGCTTGAGGTGGCTTCCCCTATTTTGATTAGGTGGGTTCTATCACTGAGCCATCTGATATCATATGGATTGATATCTAGTTGAGAGAGTTTACCTACTATGCCCGAGTGGGGAATAGTGTTGAAGGCCTTAGCCAGATCAAGGTAGGTGGTGTGCACTGTCTTCCCCAGTCCATGACTTTGGTGACTGTCTCAAATAAGTTGACCAGATTTAACAGACATGACCTCCCCCTGACAAAGCCAAATTGTGTGGGGTCGAGTGTTTGGAGGTTGCCAATGTCCCTTTTAATGAGGTCCATGATAATCCATTCCATGGCCTTGCAGATCAGGCTAGTTAGGCTGATGGGACTATAATTTCCCAGATCGATGGACGCTCCACCTTTGTGCAAAGGGGGTGACAGTGGCTGTCCTCCACTTGGCTGGGAAAAAGTTGGTACTCAGGCTTTGGTTGAATAGGGTGCCTAATGGTGCTGCAAGTTCATGCCTGAGCTCATGTAGGATGCAGCCTGGGATGTTATCGGGTCCCATGGAGGCTGTATTTATTGCCTTTGAGAGGGCAGTGATGACCTGTTCCCTTGAGATAAGAGGAGGGGGGGCAGGTACTGGGGATGTCCTGATTTACAGATGGGGGGGCAGAGGGGTGAAGTTTTCATTAAATCTGTCAGCCAGTAGGTTGGCTATATCTACAGCATTTGTGCATGTGGTGTCCTTGACCACCAGTTCTGAACAGGTCTGGATGCTTCCTTTGAGATTGCGGACATATGTGAAGAAGGCCTTATGATTATCTCTAGTAGATGTGGCCAATTTGGACTGGAAGTTGACTTTAGAGGACTTCATCAGTGCTCTTATTTGCTTGTTCAGGCAAAGAAGATAATTGTTTCCTTTTGTTATATAGTTTATTTATTGTAGATGTCTACCAGACAGGTTTACTCTTCCTTGCAGAGAATGAGTTTGTCCTGTCAGGTATTCCTGATTTCATGCATCTGTATAAGTGCTTGTATAGTACTTTGGTGTAGATTTGGACATTGGTGCTAGTTCCAACAGAGGAGGAGGGGGCAGTGAAGCTAATTATACCATCCCTCAGGATGTTGTAATCAGCTTTGGAGAAGTTTTTTGTTTGTCCCTAACTGGAGGAGGGAGCAGGGGAGATGCTGAATAAGAAAGTGACCGATTTATGGTCAGATCTTACCAGGGAGGATGATGCTGTAGGGGTGCTGCAGTGGTTACTCATGTTGGTTAATACCAAGTCCAAGATATTTATCACCTCCTGTGAGGGTATCGACTAGCTTCTCCAAGGCATTTGCATTGATAAAATCAAGAAATCTCTGCATATTTGCTTTCTGGCATGAGTCGATTTTCCATTCTTTGGTTGGGTAGTTAAAGTCGCCCAGGATCAGGGTAAAGGGTTGAATCTTGATAGATTCAAAGAGGTCCAGATAGGTGGAGTGGGCATCCTGAGTCAAATTTGGGAACCTGTAGCTAACTATGATTTGAATAGGGTCTTGTCAATGGTTAACTGCACCTGGAGTGTCTCCTGTGCATCATACTGTTTGACCAGCCTGGAGGTGAGTGTATCTTTAATATACATTGAAACTCCACCTACTTTGGCTTTGCTACCAACAGTTTGGGGGCTGAATGTATGATAGGACGAGTAACCAGGTAAGGCTGGGGTGCTCTCCTCAGCTTTGAACCAGGCTTCTGTGACTGCACAATGTGAGCATCTTCCAGTGTTAAGAATGCTTGCAATGAGTGCAGTTTCATGTTTAGACTCCTAGTGTTTAACAGCATGACCTTTAATCTGTGTTTTGTTGAAATTTTTATGTTGGTTTTATTGACCTCAGGACTTTTCCTAAAAAAGGCACTATAGGGGAGGCAAGGGCCTTTGCCAGAAGCCTGAAGCCAAAGTGAGACAGATGCAGACCATCTCTAGCAAAGCATCATAGTCTGTCAATCATATCTTCCCAGGCTGTCAAGTACTAGATCTCCCTGGAAAGGCACCAGGAACTAAGCCAATTGTTAAAGTCAATCATTTTCTGTTTGTATTGAAGCATCATTCTGGGTGACAGTATAATGCTGCTTAAGGCTAGGGACATACCTACCTGGGGCACATATTCAACAAGCTCAATCATGTCTCTCTTCATATAGTCCAGGGAGGTACATCTCAAGTCATTCACCCCAACATGGACTACAACAGAGTCATAACAGTAACTGTTGTTGAGAGACTTGAGTGCGTGTGTGATATGGTGGATTCTGGCACCTGACAGACAACTAACCGTGACTTTCTCCTTACCCAGCCCAGTGAGAGGCACTTCTGTGTGTCTCACAATGGAGTCTCCTATGACTAATATGTTGGGTTTATGGTTAGGCCTTTGTGGTTGCAAGACACAGGTGTGTAGACTATGCATGGTATGTGGTGTGGAAGGTTGTGGAGTTTGCGTGTGTTTTTGCCTCTGGGGTCTCTTTTGTTTTGTTATGCTTTTGTTGAGAACCTCCAAATATGTGGGTGTGTGTTGTGTAGTTGAGGGTGATGTTTGAGGTGTAGTGATTGTGTTGATAACCTTCTCAGTGCCAGATATACTGGCTTGTGAGGGGGAGAGCATAGACTCTAGGTTCTTAATGTAATTGCATCTCTCACAAACTGTGTTCCTAGGTGGTAATAGCAGATGGTTATCCATGTACATGAGACAGTTGCTACACTATCTCAGGATGTCCATATCAACCAGGCTGTCAGGAGAAACTGTATGAAATTGTCCATCCATATTTGTCAGAATCTGAGGGAAAGAGGCCAAGGAAAGCTAAAGGGTAGGCCTAAAGCCCAAGTGCTTAGACCAAAGCTAAGAGGCTTAGAATAACACAATTTAAACAGGATAAAAACAAGCAGTAATAAATGCAACAGAAAAGATGCAATTGAGCACTTTACAGAACAAGTAGCTGAAAGTGTAAGATGAAGTAAAAGAGTAGAAGGAGGAAACACAAATAATGTAAAAGCAGCTGATTTTTTTTAGAGTGGGAAAGGAGAAAGGAGGAACAGAGGCTAATTCAAGGTAAAGAAACTATGGGGGTTAGCCTTCCAAATGTTATTTCTGTATTAAGTAGAATGACCTAATAAAACTGGACTGGGAGGAGTGTCCCAGATCAAATTTACAGTAGGGGAGGGCAACTGCAAAGCCACCAAGTACAGAATAACAAACAGATGCTTAACAAAAGGAGAAGCCTTCCAATTAATATCTTTCACACAGTGAAACTAACTAAAAAGCTTTATAAAAGAGAGACAGTAACAAAAGTAATTTAAAAGGCCCAGTAAGGTAGTAGAACAGTGCAATTTAGTTTATAGCAATAAAATACAGTAAAAAGTAGGCAACAGACAATAAAAAGTGCAATAAAAAGTAGGCAGCAGATAATAAAAAGTGCAATAAATGGTAAGAATAAGCAATAACTAGTAAAACAATAAGCAAGGAAACAGGATACTTATTGTTTTGTATCACAGATCAGAGTTGTGGCCAGTGCTCCTCCTCCATTTAGCTCAGTGTGAAATGGCAGAAACACTCACAAAGGTAGGCCTTAAGTAACAGAAGGTTAAAAGCTGAAACAACTTAAAAATAAGCTCAAAAGAACCAATGAGGTGTTCACTCCAAGCCATAGACCAGGCAACCCTTACCAGTCAGTGGCTAATCAGCACTATACTCTCACTAAAGTGGAGAATGGCTTCTGCTAATCCAAGATGGCCTGGAAAATGTATTCAGAACACACAGCCACTCCAAACAACTAGGCCTCAGAGACAACAATTTTGAAAATAGACACTGCTACAGCTGTTAGCTACACTATTTTAGGCAGAAAACACTACGGAAATGTTTATCCCAGCAGGAAAACAGCAGTGATCACTAAATTAAAGTTTTAAGCAGAAAAAGGAGTAAGGAGACTCTAGAGATGCTTTTAACTGCAAACAAATCAGCTATATGATACACTCCTTGGCAAGAAAAACAGAACAACAAACAGATGCTTAACAAATGGAGACCATTTCCAATTAATACTTTTCACACAGTGAAACTAGCTAAAATGCTTTACAAAAAGTGAGACAGTAACAAAATAGATTTTAAAGGCCCAGTAAGGCAGTAGAACAGTGCAGATTAGTTTATAGCATAAAATACAGTAAAACGTAGGCAGCAGACAATAATAAGTGCAATAAAAGGTAGGCAGCAGAGAATAAAAAGTATAATAAATGGTAAGAATAAGCAATAACTAGTAAAAAATAAGCAAGAAAACAGGATATTTATTGATTTATATCACAGATCAGAGCTGTGGTCAGTTCTTCTCCTCCGTTTAACTCAGTGTGAAATGCCCATCATTAAGTATCATGGTAAAAACATAACCAACATCTAAGGTTGCAGAATGGCATTCATTTAACTCATTTAACTGTGAGCATCTATATAACTGTTGTAAAAAGTCAGTAGTGCCTCTAAAATTTAATCAAAACCTATCCTAAGCTGTGTCTCTAAAAATTTAGCGATAGATTCAGTTACCCAACCTCTAGCTGAGACAATCAGTCTTACAGTGGGCTGGATAAAAATGTATGTTTCTTAGGCATGCCATAAATAAAGGGGCTCTTTGGGGTTTCCATATGAAAATAATCACACAATTGAGTGTGTATCTTTCCCTGATTATAAAACTTCTAAGACTTTATGTACAACTTTGTTATAATCATGTTTGGTAATACATTCATAATCATGACTAGTTAGCATCTCATTCATCCTTTTAGTATAAAAATTTGTATCAAATATGACTACCCCACCACCATTATCAGCATTCTGTTTTGTGTAAATATTTTTTATTGATTTTAGAAAATAAACATAATTTCATAACTTTTCAATATAAAACATAATTTACACAGGTTAACAACTATATACAATCAGCAACTATAAATCTAAACAAACTATTTACAAAGATGTCTATGTTTAAAGATGTTACACATTTTACATTTAAAACTTCATTCTTTTAAGTATCACATTGTTGTCTCTCTGTTATTTTGTTCACTTTCTTCCATGAGTTGAAATAAGATATGGTTCTTTCTGTTCTCATTTTAATGGTTCTTATTTCCATTCATGATGCATTCAAAATGATGTTTCTGTATTCCTTAAATGTGGGTGAAGTCTCACTTTTCCAATTTGTAGTAATGGTTTTGCGTGCTATAGCCAATAGTGCTCATAACAGTGAAAACTTTGTTCTAGCAACACATTGGGGTATGGGTGCATTAAACAGGATCAAAGATTTAGACAAATGAAAATTATAATTAAAGACTATTTGCAAGAAAAAATTTACTTTATCCCAAAATAATTTAAGTAAATGACAATCGTAAAACATATAATCTGCACACATTCCATTTACATGTCCAACACCCTATATTTTCTTTAAACATTATTTCCATTTTATGTGGTGTTATAAAGGACCCATGAATGAATGTCCATATGAACAGTCTCCATTGCAATGAAAGAGCTGCTTGCTTTGTTGTGAGAAGTATTCATTTCCTGTCATTGTCATTTGACATTGGATTATTTATTGTTTTGTAATAGTCCTACAGATTCTCTGTATGATACAATTATTTTATAGATGTTTGATAAGTAACCTTTTCTATGAACAGCTTGTGTTGTTGAAAAAAAACAAGTGTTCTACAAGTTTAGGTATATTTTGTCTGATTGATAATTGCATTGTCTCTGCTCTGTTTAAATGTACTGTCTTATCTCCTGTATGTTTAGCCATCAATCATTGCCTAAATCAAAAATGTTCCTTATTTGTTCCATTGTTAAAACTTTTCCAGAGTCTAATAACTGATGCCTGTAAGTCAGTTCATGCTTTCTAAGAGTCTTGATTATATCTGTAGCAAAAGTTTGTATATAATTTTGTGTGCATGCAATAGAATATAACAAGAATGACCATGCTTTTATGTTGGAATTTCTATTCATAAGGGTTTTATATCCTTTTACTGTTTTTATAAATCAATTAAAGATATAATTCTTTTAATGTTATCATATGTATTTCTGTCTTTTATAAAGCCAATTTGATCTTCATCTATTATTAATAGAAGTTGCTGTTTGATCCTAGCCACATGTATTGCCATAAACATTTTATAATCAACATTTAGTAAAGATATAGGTCTGTAAGATAAACAATCCTTTGCATTTTTATCTGGTTTCAAAATAGGTGATATTATTGTATATTTCCAAAAAGGAGGAATATTTTGCTTTCCTTTACTAATGTAAACACTTTTAATTGTAATTTCAGAGCTTCTTTGCTTAATAATTTGAACATTTCTGGGATCAAATTATCTATGCCAGGAGCTTTGTTTGGCTTTAAATTTTTAATTTGTGACTTAAGTTCAGTCATGGTTATTTATCTGTCTATTAATTTTATATGATCATCTGTTAGTTTGGTTTTAATATGCTTTCTAAAGAAAGACTTTAATGTGTTTTGAGGTTCTATTATTTCATTTTGGGTATTAACTTTATGGCAGTATAATTTAAATGTTTCTAATATCCCTTCTGAGTCTGATACTTTCTTTCTTGTATTTGGAATGTATATCTCCTTTATTTGTTTATCCTTTCTGATCTTTTTAATTCTATTTGCTATTCTTTTCTGATTTCTGGGGTTCATCAAATAAGAGCATAGTTTAATCTTCTTTAAATGTATCATTGTCTCATGATGTACTATCTCTAAATATGTTTTATTCATGTCATCTAATTCACTTATTAAATTCATGTTTCCCTTCTAAATGTCTAACTTGAATGTACCAGTTCTTGCTTGGAATTCCAGTAAGTCTTTGTCCCATTGCCTTTTCTTACTTTAAACCATATTAATGCTTTACCATATAAATATGACTTCAAACAGTCACAAATATACATCTCTGACATGCCTTCAGTAAGACTTATGCCTAAAATTGTTTGTATCTCTTTGACATAAAATTCCTTAAAATCCTTTTAAGTTTATTATAATGGAATTCTGGTTATAGTTACTCTTTGTTTTGTATTTAAACCTAAGTCATTGCATTGTGGTCTGACAATGAGCATGTGACTACTTTGACTTTATCCAACATTGTAGTTAGATCTCTTGATATGTACACTCTATCTATTCTTGAATGTGTCATCCCGATGAGAGTTGTAAGTAAAGAATGATGTATTAGGATCAGCATATTCATTAATGTCTATAATATTAAAAGTCTCAGTAAAATCAGATAGCACCTTAGAAACTGTTGTTTTCTTTTTTGTGTTTCTATTATCAGTGTTCTCATCATTCATTGTGCAATTAAAGTCTACTGCTATGATTATTTCCCCTTTAACATGGTATACAATGTATTCTAAATGTTGCTTGGCCACTTTGACACCTAATCTAGGTATCCAATAGATGTTTACTAGAGCATATATCTTCCCATTTATACATAGCATTACTAAATAGAGCATCCATGTTTTGTCATAATATGTATTTAAAATTTTTGGCATTAAGATTGAGTTTTCCCATAGGACTGCTACTCCTCCCTTCTATTGTTTATAGTGCAAACTTACTAAAACTGTATAGTTATTTGTGTTAAGTTTAATCTGTGCATTAAACATCTTCAAATATTTTAAGAGACCTCCATTTACAATTATTATTAAGTCCATTTACATTAATGTAAATGCATTTCATAGTTAAATTATTACCACTCAAACTGCTAGTTATGTGAATATACTTTAATTAATAATCACATCGATTTAACTAAAGAGAATGACTTATTTTCATTTGATTTAGCAAAGTAGCTATAACTTATAGACACCAAATACAAAGGAATTAAAGAATAAAACCTTAAAGTCTGAGACAAAAAACAAACTAACCTTCCTATGGGGAAACATACCCCAGCTTTGAACAAACTAGCCATTCAAGCATACTCTCTAACACCCCCCCCCAAGTGTAATTTCTCAGCCCAATTATCTATACATTCTGTTTAACAGAAAGAAGCTTGCTATGTCTTATATCCTATTCATATAAGACATTTTTCTTAAAATTTTATTTTAAATCCAAGAAAAAACATTTAACATAACCATATTACTATATTAAGCATATTAAGTTGATATTAAAAAATGCAAGTTACAACGACTTCTTGTGTTTGTTTATATAACAATTGTCCATTAATCAGACTACTTTTGATGAGAACAGATTGATACGTGTCATTCAGATTAATCTAACTAATCAGCAAAACAATTCAGATCTATAAAAATGCATAACAAGGTTCCATCATCCTAGTTAAATCCAGTGAAGCTGTTGTTAGTGACACAGTCTGCTTCACATTAAGCTCTTTATTTTATATGATCTAATTACAACACTTTCCTGTTTATTTTCATTAAAATTAGATATACTGTGTCTCTTTTATAACTTCACTAAATTACTTGTTAATAAGTCTGTCACTACTTTTACCCTTATACAACCTGTACAGTTTTGCATGTTATTAGGTAAATACTCCTTTAAGAAGTTGAGAAATTCAAACAGATCATTGTTAACCTTTAACCCAAGTGCTTACATCATGCAGGAGCCTTTTACTTTTGTTTTCAAGCACTCGCATGGCCGCAAAGGGATTTAGAGCTTCTAAATATGCTAATATGGAAAAAAACATCTTGGGAACAATAAGACAAGCATTTCAGCTTGCAACTTTGGCAGAAAGCCAAAAAACAAGTAAGTAAGTAATTTGAGTACTTCTATACATCCCTTGTGCTCAAGGAGTGCTTGAGAGCTTCCCCCTCCTTCTAAATGGCTGTTTGTAAAGCCCAAATATGTCTCTGTAGTTAAAATAAAGTTTACATTTACCTGAGACAAGTTTTAGTTTAACTGTGATAAGCCTTGTTCATGCCATATGAAAAGGAAAGACATTTCTTTTCCTGTTTAAGCATGTACTAATTATTAAATCCGTTAAACCATGAAATATTCATAGACAAACATTTAAAAAACATGTACATATCTTCTGTTTCTTAAAGTTTAGAACTTGTTTAGAAATCTATATTAAAGTGTATGTTCAAATAAACATTTTAAAATGTTCATTTAAGTGTGTTTTAAGGCTGTAAATAACTGTCTATGGCTAGACTACAGAGAAAAACATGCAGTATGTTGTGTTACTTAAAAGTGTTCATTTTCTTTAAATTTCTTTAAGCTTTTTCCCCCCTTTCTTTTTTAAAATAACCTGTCTGAGACTATGACACTAAAACACAAAAGGTATAAGCAGATAAAGCATTGCTTTGTTTCATGCACTATGCTGTTGTTATTTAATATACGTTGAGAGGTATTAGTTGTATACAGATTTGCTCAAGCATTACCAGGCTGTTAAGTTAGTGACCTATTGAGTTAATAAACAAGAATAAAATGCTTTTACCTTTTTCCTTTTGAGATTGTAGTCTTTTAGTTAAAAAAGCATTATTTTTGTTGTACATTTTAGGGAACTTCATAGATTTGCCATCTGAGTAAAATGTGGTTCCCTTTAGATAATTTGTGTGTGGTATAAAAGGAAAAAAAAAAACATGTAAACTAATTATTTAAAAGTTATGTGTCATTTAGTCTCTTCTTCTTTTGTCTACTTTTTCCATTCATTCCTTCCTGCTTGGTGTTTTAGGGTAAAACCAGTCCAATTGCTTGTGAGATACACTTTCCTTTTGAAGGTGAGGCTTGGACGTTGGTAACAGCTGCTTTAAAAAGGGAGACTCGATAGGGTTGAGTGCCCTGATAAAATTAACATTAACAAATGCTTGTTGTTGTTCAGAGTTCAAGTCAGTAAGTGGAAATGATGTGATATTAGTGGATAGACATGCATTGATTGGTTGTTGAGAGGCTGTAGGTGGATCTTTGGTAGACATAGCTGCTGGTTGCTCTGAAACAGGATGCCATCAGGTTTGTCAAGGGATGTGGATTTTGCAATTCTATCATTGGTCCAGTTAAAAATATTACCCCTTTTAAAATCATTAATGTTCTTCTCAGCTTCCTCTTCTTTGTTTCAATCAGCCTCTTCTCAAAGGCTGTGATCTGATCACAAGCTTCATGTAAAAGGTCCATGTAAACATTCTGTTCAATACTAGATACCAGTTCAGAATAAAGCATCTCAACTTCATTACATAAATCACTTTTAATGGGCTCAAACAAAGCATTCATAAGCTCCATGTATCAGACGAGCAGCTTAAATTAATAAGTTGCTATCTTCTCAGAAGGTCAGGGCACTTGTTCTAATACTTGTGCTTCTTTAACACTCTAAGACCACGTGGAATGACTTCCAATTGAAAATTAGCATTGAAGCTTAAATGTTGCCATTGCAACCATTTAAAATGAAAAGCAATCTCTTCAAACTGTTTCAACTTAGATTTAAATTATTCAGATAGGTCAATACCTGAGTTAGAATGTACTTCTTTCTGATGCCAGTTGGTGTCAAGTGAGATCCAAAGCAGGTTAGAGGAAACATCTATTAATTCAAAGTAAGGAGAGAGTAAGCAGGTACATTGCTAGTAGAGGAAAAAACCCAGGCTTGTACATGTCTGTGTTTGACTGCACCAAAACCACAAATAAAGAATAAAAAACACTCAAAACAAATGGTAAATACAGTGTGTCAGATGAATCAAAAACAATAGCAACAGAAACCACCAAAACCACAAATAAAGAATAAAAAACACTCAAAACAAATGGTAAATACAGTGTGTCAGATGAATCAAAAACAATAGCAACAGAAACCACCAAAACCACAAATAAAGAATAAAAAACACTCAAAACAAATCTTAAATACTGTGTGTCAGATGAATCAAAAACAATAGCAACAGAAACCACCAAAACCACAAATAAAGAATAAAAAACACTCAAAACAAATGGTAAATACAGTGGTGTCAGATGAATCAAAACCAATAGCAACAGAAAGCACCAAAACCACAAATAAAGAATAAAAAACACTCAAAACAAATGGTAAATACAGTGGTGTCAGATGAATCAAAACCAATAGCAACAGAAACCACCAAAACCACAAATAAAGAATAAAAAACACTCAAAACAAATGGTAAATACAGTGGTGTCAGATGAATCAAAACCAATAGCAACAGAAACCACCAAAACCACAAATAAAGAATAAAAAACACTCAAAACAAATGGTAAATACAGTGTGTCAGATGAATCAAAACCAATAGCAACAGAAACCACCAAAACCACAAATAAAGAATAAAAAACACTCAAAACAAATGGTAAATACAGTGGTGTCAGATGAATCAAAAACAATAGCAACAGAAACCACTCTAGAACCACGTCAAGCTCAGTAAGTACAAGAATTTATTGACCTGCAAGTAAAACTTTCTATTTTTTCATATGATGTGGCAATGCTGATTTGTTTGATGAATTTTACCACTGCTTCCAACACATTAAATTTTTTTTAAGTTTAAGAAAAATTTTGTTCTTAATAGAATTCATTTTCTTGATGTCACTATTTATAAGAATGTGAATGGTGCTCTTGAGACTATGTTATACAAAAAAACCTGTTAATGAAACTCTTATTTACATAGGAGTAGCATGCACCCACATTTTATGTTCAATAACGTCATTAAAAAACAGATGATGATGAGGGTGGCCAAATTAAATACATCTGATAAAATGATGAACATTCAGTTGGATAAAATGGCTACAGATTTCATCAGTAGAGGCTATGCTAACCACACTGTAGATCACATATGTGATGAGATTAGACAGCAACATTGTACAGTTGCTAAACCTACTTTTTCCACAAAAATTCTAGAAAATATGAATGTCCGCTTACATTCTACTAGGACAATAAGATGCATGCTGACACACAACAAAAATACTGATTACGTTAAACAAATTAACGATAAATATTGGTACATAGTACAAGATGTACCTGATTTGAACTCTATTATCTTATTGTAGTAGCCATACCTTTTAAGACCACGAGGAAAGGTAGTTTTAAATCTGGGAGATGCATCTACTGTAGGTATATTTATACTAATAAAACTTTTGCTCATCCACTTAGTGGCCATTAGTTTGAACTGAAAGCTTTTGGAAATTGTGACACCAAGAACTTAATTTATTTAGCTATGTGCAAGTGATGTTGGCCATGGTGGTGCAACAGTTAGTGTTGTGGTCTCACAGCAAGAGGTTCTCCAGTTCGATTCTCGGCTGGATCTCCTTCTGTGCAGAGTCTGTCTGCTCTCCCTGTGGTCAAGTGAGTTTTAAAGACATGCAGGTAGGTATGTGTGTATATGTGTGTGCCTTCTGTGAAGGTTGGGTACTGAATTGGCAACTTGACACCGTAAAAACATTGCTGCCAATCAATCTACGGACCTGTGATCTGCTGTGGTGACCCCTAAGCAGGAAAAAGCTGAAAGAGAAAGAAAGCTATGTGCAAGCAATGTGATGCTTACTATGTTGGCAAGACCAACCAAAAGTTTAAGCAATGTATTGGTAACCATATTTCAGAAATGAAGAGAGAGATTCTTACTAATGCTTTATATAAACATAAATCTGATGATGTTAATTATGATTTTAAGTTTTGTATTTTACATATTTTATACGAACCTTTAAGTGGGGGAAACGTTATACACGATAATGAAATGGATGAATATTATTTGATACTTTGGTTAAAAGCACATTCGCCTCCCTGGTTGAATGGTTGTCTCTTTAAAACCTCTCATTAAAGAAATGCATAAGAAAGTATAGTTACAGTTTCAAGTAGTTTGTTTTTTGTTGATTTCCTTAACTGAGGATGAATTTCTATATTTTTATAACTTTTTAATTCTTTTTATGTAATTGTCTTATATGAATCATGTGACCTTAAAATCATGTGACACTTTTAATAATAGTATTTAAATGAGAAAACATTCATTTCTGCTTTAGATTTGCCTGAAGAAGCCTCTTTGGGGAAAGTTTTATGTGCAGTTCAATAAATTCCTGTACTTACTAAGCTTGACGTGGTTCTACAGTGGTTTTTGTTGCTATTGTTTTTAATTTGTCTGATACCACTGGATTTATTATTTGTTTCTACTGTTTTTTTATTCTTTATGTCAACTAGAGTTCAAAGAGCTTTCTTTTACAGGAAAAAAATCTATCTTTATTTAGCTCTAGTTCTAAGATTTTTCACTCAGGTTTCAGTCACTGTGAGGGAATACCGCAGGATTTTGGTTCTCATGGTATCTATGAATCTCATGATACCCTTTGCAAGACTCCATATGAGCAGAAATAGAAGAAATGGGGTAAACTGACTAAAGGACTGCTAAGTACAAAAAATCTTCAAAGCAAATAAACTATGCAGACCACCACTGTCCAAAGTAAACACTGGTTTAATAATAAAATAGTAAAGCAATAAAAACAGTTAACAGGCAATACTATACAAAGATAAGCACTTTCGGGCTCTGCCCTTCTTCAGATAAAGGAAAGAACAGTTATTTCAATATTTAAATATCCACTTGACATCAATCTAGCCAATCAAAACTTGTATTGTACCCTCCTTTCTCTAAGGGCGGGTTTCATGGGAATATACTCATTGAGTCCTGGTGTTCTATGAGCTGAAAGCTCAATAATCCACCTCACTTCCTCTCTTTCAGTAATGTCTCCTATATTTCCCCTTCTTTTATTAAGTGAAACATTACAAATTTCTCTAAATTTAAACTGATGATCACTATTGTGCTCTATATGTTTAAAGAGGGCATTATGTATATTTTTATTCCGAATACAGGAAAGGTGGTGCAAAATCCTAACTTTAAACATGTTGTTGGTCTTTCCAACATAAAATGCTGTACATTGCTGACATTCAGCTAAGTAAGTAATATTCACTGTTCTACAAGTGGCTTTTGCTTTAAAATGGAACAGTTTCTCAGTAGCTGGGTGTTTAAATACAGTTTCCTTATTGATGTATTGACATGCTTTACAAAGCCCACACTGTCTTGTGCCTGCTTGGCTAATAGCCTCTCTCCTCTGATTATTCTCCTCTTGGGTTAAAATATCTTTCAGATTTTTATTTCTTCTAAACCCAAATCTAGGTTGCTTCCCTACTATTTCTTTCAATTTGTCATCAGATAAGAGTATGTGCCAATTTTTCTTCACTATCTCACATACTCCATGTACATTATTACTATAAGTGAATGTCATTCTAAGAGGTACTGATTTTTTGTCTTTTAAAATATTCTCTTCACCAAACGGATTCTGTCCCATTATACGCGCTAACTTTTCTTTTCTATGGACGTTACTTTCACCTATTTCTTTTGTTATTAATTTACCATCATAGCCTCTATCTTGAAAAATATGTTTCATATTCAGCAGCTCTTCTTCAAAGTCACAATCTTTACTACATAACCTTGAGGCTTTATTAATCTGACCTCTCACCATATTTTTATAAGTGTGTCTGGGGTGCATGCTATCATACGTAAGTATGTTATTTCTCCAACATTCATTACGAAATAAGGAGGTTGTAAAACCACCTCGTTCTTGTTTTATTCGTACATCCAAAAAATCAATAACTTCATCAGAATAAGTAAGAGAAAATTTAAAAAAGCTGGTAGTTTGCCCCAAATACTCCACAAAAAGTAACAACTCATTTATGTCATCATCCCATAAAATAAAAACGTTGTCAACAAAACGTCTATAAAGAAGTATCTTATTTTTCCATCTATTATAATCTCCCAGGATAAAATGCCTTTCCCAAAACGACAATACCAAATTTGCATACGTATTGGCACAGGGGGTACCCATAGCTACCCCCTGCGTTTGTCTATAAACACTATTTTGACATAGGAACACATTGTTGGTTAAAACCAACTGTAAACACTTGCCTAATGTATATAGTTTCTTAACATCAGTCTCTCCCATCTGCTTTAACACTACACATACAGCCCTTATACCATAGTCATTCCCTATAACTGTGAATAAATTAACAACATCAAGAGTAACCATGATAACTTTTTTACCACAATTATTGTATGCTCTCAATGCTGCTAAAAACTGATGTGTGTCTTTCAATATTTCTATTATTTTAGTTGTCCAAGGTTTTAAAGTATACTCTAGCCATATAGACAAATTTTCCGTTACCCATTTTCTACCTGAGACAATCGGTCTCAGTGGAGGGTCATTTGAGTTCTTATGTATTTTAGGCAATGCTTTAAAAATTGGTATTGTCGGATGTTCAATTATTAAAAAATTGTATAAGTCTATATCTATATAGTCATTATCAGACAGACATTTTATACTATTATGGACTTCTTTTACAATTCTATTAAGAACTAATGGAGAAATTCCATGATATGTTTTTCCATCTATTAATAGCTTATTTAATTTAGAATAATAGTCGTCCTTATTTAACACTGCCACTGCTCCCCCTTTATCTGCCTGCTTTATTATGATCCTGTCATTATTGTGTAAATCTATTAAAGCCTGTTTTTGCTTATTGGTTAAATTAAAATACTTTTTATTTCTATCATCTTCTAAGTATTTTAATAAATCTGTTTCACAAATTTTAAGAAACATTTGCATAGTGGAACAAAAGGGTGGTACAAAAGTGCTAGGTTGTCTTAACACTTCCTGTCGTGATTGTTAAATAATGATTGCAACATCACATTTCTGCCATAAAACATCATATCCATCACAATTTCATTAAAAGAACATTCTCTGCTGGGTACAAAGGACATACCTTTGTTCAAAACAAATAACTCATCATCATTAAGAATATAACTAGATAAGTTATAAACAATACTTTTACCAGTCAATTTGAAGTTCTTCTTTTCTTGGCCCCTCTGCCTTCGCTGTTGACGTTCTTCCAATCCCCTTTCTTCTTCATTGGGGCTGGCAACTGAGCTAAAAAACGCTCATTCTGTCATGCTGCCTCATTGTCCTTCGGTCTAGCTCCCAAGTCCCTATGTTGAGGGGTTGAAGCACTTGCAACAACACTAAAGGGAACACCTGTTTGTTCAATACTGAAATCATGTATTTCATCTACAGTATCCAGCATTTGCAAAGGTTTACCTTTGATTTGCATATTATTCTCTCTAAAACCTGTAGATTCAACTGAGTTGTCTATATTTGATTTACATAACTGCTCGTTACTATTATTAGAATTCGCTAATTCCTGTACTCATCGTGTACAGCTCAGCATTGTTCTTCCTCTTATGGCTTCCGCATATGACGTTGCTGTCTCTGTTAAGGGGGCATTGGAACGGACTTCTCCTCTTTCCACTCTTGGCCACACAAAGATATTCCCGGTCGTGAAATCTTTATAATCTCGTTGTAGTTTTTTATTTTCACTTGTTGCAGCCTCTGATCAGTCATTGAAAAGGCACAATATAACTCATCAAGTTTCTTTATAAATCTTTCACCCCTTAAATTCACTCTCAAGCTTCATTTGCAAAGCACCCACCTCTTTAGTAAGTTGTTCTTCCTCTGGTGCAAAGAATTCCAAAAGCAGTTTCATGTAGGAAAAACCTGTATTAATATTTATGAGCTGCCATTTGGTCAACAGCTCCGGATAATGTTCGCCTTGGGAGGACATACAAAATACCCTCATTCCCCTTGGCACGATACCGAACTTCAGGCATGCTTCAAAATGATATTTCTGCTATTGCAGCTTTTTGAATTTATTAACTTTATATGTAAAGTCTCTCACAGTCTCTTCAAATTTAAGCTCACAAGTCGTACTTACATGTTGCATAGTACATTTATTAGGTGCTACATATAACGCTAGATTTAACAATGGATTTCCTTGATTCATTAAATCTCTCTTAACAAAATGGGTTTGCATTCCCATGAGAATGTTAGAGAAGGTGCTTGGCTCTTCTGCTGAGGCAACTTCAGTATTAACAGGTTCCATAGTGTGTCAGTGTCCCAAACAAAACACAACAGCAGAAATAGAAGAAATGGGGTAAACCGACTAAAGGTCTGCTAAGTACAAAAAAATCTTCAAAGCAAATAAACTATGCAGACCACCACTGTCCAAAGTAAACACTGGTTTAATAATAAAATAGTAAAGCAATAAAAACAGTTAACAGGCAATACTATACAAAGATAAGTACTTTCGGGCTCTGCCCTTCTTCAGATAAAGGAAAGAACAGTTATTTCAATATTTAAATATCCATTTGACATCGATCTAGCCAATCAAAACTTGTATTGCAACCTACTTTCTCTAAGGGCGGGTTTCATGGGAATATACTCATTGAGTCCTGGTGTTCTATGAGCTGAAAGCTCAATAATCCACCTCACTTCCTCTTTTTCAGTAATGTCTCCTATATTTCCCCTTCTTTTATTAAGTGAAACATTACAAATTGCTCTAAATTTAAACTGATGATCACTATTGCGCTCTATATGTTTAAAGAGGGCATTATGTATATTTTTATTCCGAATACAGGAAAGGTGGTGCAAAATCCTAACTTTAAACATGTTGTTGGTCTTTCCAACATAAAATGCTGTACATTGCTGACATTCAGCTAAGTAAGTAATATTCA
This sequence comes from Protopterus annectens, assembly GCF_019279795.1. Classification (NCBI taxonomy): domain Eukaryota; kingdom Metazoa; phylum Chordata; order Ceratodontiformes; family Protopteridae; genus Protopterus; species Protopterus annectens. Next base: position 51,191 of record NW_025048898.1, on the reverse strand, counting down.
TTGTTCTACAAGTGGCTTTTGCTTTAAAATGGAACAGTTTCTCAGTAGCTGGGTGTTTAAATACAGTTTCCTTATTGATGTATTGACATGCTTTACAAAGCCCACACTGTCTTGTGCCTGCTTGGCTAATAACCTCTCTCCTCTGATTATTCTTCTCTTGGGTTAAAATATCTTTCAGATTTTTATTTCTTCTAAACCCAAATCTAGGTTGCTTCCCTCCTATTTCTTTCAATTTGTCATCAGATAAGAGTATGTGCCAATTTTTCTTCACTATCTCACATACTCCATGTACATTATTACTATAAGTGAATGTCATTCTAAGGGGTACTGCTTTGTTGTCTTTTAAAATATTCTCTTCACCAGATGGATTCTGTCCCATTATAGGGGCTAACTTTTCTTTTCTATGGCTATATTATATTATATTATATTATATGGCTAGAGTATACTTTAAAACCTTGGACAACTAAAATAATAGAAATATTGAAAGACACACATCAGTTTTTAGCAGCATTGAGAGCACACAATAATTGTGGTAAAAAAGTTATCATGGTTACTCTTGATGTTGTTAATTTATTCACAGTTATAGGGAATGACTATGGTATAAGGGCTGTATGTGAAGTGTTAAAGCAGATGGGAGAGACTGATGATAAGAAACTATATACATTAGGCAAGTGTTTACAGTTGGTTTTAACCAACAATGTGTTCCTATGTCAAAATAGTGTTTATAGACAAACGCAGGGGGTAGCTATGGGTAACCCTGTGCCAATACGTATGCAAATTTGGTATTGTCATTTTGGGAAAGGCATTTTATCCTGGGAGATTATAATAGATGGAAAAATAAGGTACTTCTTTATAGACGTTTTGCTGACAATGTTTTTATTTTATGGGATGATGACATAAATGAGTTGTTACTTTTTGTGGAGTATTTGGGGCAAACTACCAGCTTTTTTAAATTTTCTCTTACTTATTCTGATGAAGTTATTGATTTTTGGATGTACGAATAAAACAAGAACAAGGTGGATTTGCAACCTCTTTATTTCGTAAAGAATGTTAGAGAAATAACATACTTACGTATGATAGCATGCACCCCAGACACACTTATAAAAATATGGTGAGAAGTCAGATTAATAGAGCCTCAAGGTTATGTAGTAAAGATTGTGACTTTGAAGAAGAGCTGCTGACTATGAAACATATTTTTCAAGATAGAGGCTATGATGGTAAATTAATAACAAAAGAAATAGGTGAAGGTAACGTCCATAGAAAAGAAAAGTTAGCGCCTATAATGGGACAGAATCCGTTTGGTGAAGAGAATATTTTAAAAGACAAAAAATCAGTACCCCTTAGAATGACATTCACTTATAGTAATAATGTACATGGAGTATGTGAGATAGTGAAGAAAAATTGGCACATACTCTTATCTGATGACAAATTGAAAGAAATAGGAGGGAAGCAACCTAGATTTGGGTTTAGAAGAAATAAAAATCTGAAAGATATTTTAACCCAAGAGAAGAATAATCAGAGGAGAGAGGTTATTAGCCAAGCAGGCACAAGACAGTGTGGGCTTTGTAAAGCATGTCAATACATCAATAAGGAAACTGTATTTAAACACCCAGCTACTGAGAAACTGTTCCATTTTAAAGCAAAAGCCACTTGTAGAACAGTGAATATTATTTACTTAGCTGAATGTCAGCAATGTACAGCATTTTATGTTGGAAAGACCAACAACATGTTTAAAGTTAGGATTTTGCACCACCTTTCCTGTATTCGGAATAAAAATATACATAATGCCCTCTTTAAACATATAGAGCACAATAGTAATCATCAGTTTAAATTTAGAGCAATTTGTAATGTTTCACTTAATAAAAGAAGGGGAAATATAGGAGACATTACTGAAAGAGAGGAAGTGAGGTAGATTATTGAGCTTTCAGCTCATAGAACACCAGGACTCAATGAGTATATTCCCATGAAACCCGCCCTTAGAGAAAGGAGGGTGCAATACAAGTTTTGATTGGCTAGCTCGATGTCAAATGGATATTTAAATATTGAAATAACTGTTCTTTCCTTTATCTGAAGAAGGGCAGAGCCCGAAAGCGCTTATCTTTGTATAGTATTGCCTGTTAACTGTTTTTATTGCTTTATTATTTTATTATTAAACCAGTATTTACTTTGGACAGTGGTGGTCTGCATAGTTTATTTGCTTTGAAGACTCCATATGAGAAATTAACATTGGTATCTCAAATCTCTTTGGTCCCAGCATCAACACCCTTTATCTTTTCAGATCCCAGTACTGTGGTTTGTCAGAAGATAAATCACTTGATGGAGGCAACAGATATCCTTAAATCAAGGTCTCTCCTTCTCCCTCCATGGTCCAAAGCAGTCAGTCACCACAGATGCTTCAGACTTTGCTTGGGAGCAGTTTCAGGAGATACAAAAGTGCAGAGGGTGAGGGACACCAAGCACAGATGCAAGCACATAAATATCAAGGAGATGCTTCCCTTGATCAAGGCACCTAATTCTCTGAACCATCTTTGGTTCCTGGTACCTCTTTAAGTGACTACAGACAATACCACAGTGATATGGTACATCACCAACCCAGGGATCATACCTCCTTTGCAGACGAGCCATGCTGTCTTGGGATATAACTTCACAGCACAATATCATTCTACAGGCTTCTTACATTTTGTCAGAGACAACCTGTGTGGCAGACAAACTAAGCAAGAGTAGGGCAGACCATCATGAATGGAAACTAGATCTGGTGGTCTTCCAAGATTTGATCCATCTGTAGAGAGTTCCTCAAGTAGACCTTTTGCCTCTTTTATGAACAATGAACTGGCAAAATTCTGTTCCAAGAATCCACGCAAAAAGGCTTGGAAAACAGATGCTTTTTCTTTTCTTTGGGAATGAATTTTTCTGTATGCCTTTCCATCCTTTCCACTAATATCCAGGGTACTTCTGAAGATTCAGAAGGAATTCCCCAAGATCATTGTGGTGTCCCTTCTGACCCAGGCAACCCTGGTTTTCCCTTCTTTTGGAAATGGCCAGGGGAAATAACAACAAGCTTCCTCACATAATGGATCTACTCACACAAGAACTGGAGTGTTTGATACATCCTGACATCAATCACTTTCAACTGACTGCCTGGATGATAGGGTCTTAATTCATTTCAGGCACCTGTTTTCTGAGGATGTGCAGTAGGTACCAATGGAGGCAGGAAAGCCTGCTACTAGAAAATCATATATTTACAAATGGAAAAGGTTTTTTAATTGGTGGTAACAACATAACCAGTACTTATTCAATGCTAGTTGTTCTCTGGTTTTATAATATTTGTGTGAGTTACTATCCTATAGCTTTTCTTATTCCTCTATCAAAATTCATTTATCAGCCATTTCAGCATGTCTGCCCATTGGTCCTCATCTTTCAATGCAGTCTCATATCAAAATGTTCTTGAAAGGGGGTTGCATAAGAGACCTCTAAGTAAACTGGTGGCCCCTCTTTGAGATCTTAATTTTGTGTTACAGAAACTAACATTTGTTTTATTTGAACCAGCTAATTTGGCTGACTTTTGGTTCTTAACATGGAAAACTGTTTTACTGAATGCTCTGTCCTCTGCAAGGAGGGTATCAGAGTTGCAAACTCTTATGGTGAGTCACACTTATCTCATTTTCCACAAGGACAGGGGTCTATGACAACTAATCTTTCATTTATGTCTAAAGTGGTATCCAAGTTTACTTTGTCAAACTATTCATCTTCCTGTTTTCATTCTAGAACCTAAAAATGAGAAAGAAAGGCTACTCCACACCTTAGATGTCTACACACAACTCAGGTACTATCTTAACAGATCCAAATCTTTCAGATGATTGGATTAAGTGTTAATCTCATGTGAAGGTAAGAAGGAGGACAACTGGTGTCAAAACAAACTATTTCCAAATGGTTGTCTAAGGCTATCACCTTTTGCTACACTCTCCATAACAAATCTATTCCAGACAGGGTCAAGGCCCACTGTACCAGCACCTTGGCTTCATCTATGGCTTTATGGAAAGGGTTGGATTCTAAAAGCATTCTAGAAGCTGCTACATTCTAGAAGTATTCTAGAAGCTGCTACTTGGTCCTCTGGACATACATTTACAATGAACTATAAGCTGGATTCCTTCTCTAGGTCTAGATCAAGCTTTGCTAGGACCATTTTCCAATGGCTCCTGGACCCTTCTCCTTCCACCTCCTGAACATAGCTGTGGTAATCTGGGAATCTACATTATAGCTAAGACTACTGGAGCAGTGATCAATATGAAGAACATAGTTCAGTTGTCCAATCATAACTTACCATAACAGTAGATGTTTGAATGATCTCTGCTGCAGTAGCTGCTCCCTCCCTACATCTTCCTTGTTTTTTGGTGTGTTTTTATATCAGAGTGTGGGCATTTTTTTAAATTCCTAGTATTGTCTTTTCAGGGCTCAACCTCCCCCTCTCTGCTGACAGGAAAGCTCGGAAGGACTTTGCACCCAGGCTTTTGTTTTAGTCAGCTCAACTGGAGCTACTTGACAGTTTCATAGATCATAGGATCATAGGAGGTTAGTAGGCTATCGACCTGGAGGTCATTTCAAGGCTAGCCATTTCATCCCAATGTAATACCATAGATACTCTAGTCAGTACCCAGGATTGTATTTAGTAATGACTGCCCATGTCCAAGAGGATTGTGTGTGCCATCCCTGATAAAAATTTAGGGTGCCCCATCCATTCATCCAGGTTCCTTTTGAAAAGTGTCATAAAGGTGCTCTGCTTCACAAGAACTGTCAGCCTATTCCAAAGATGTGGCAGTCACTGGGAAAAAAATCTGTCCCTCCAGCATGTCCTATTCAAGTGGCAGGCAATATTTAGGTCCATGGAACAGTTAGCTACAGTCCCATTTGGTTTGGATTGGAGATTGCTCTGTAGGCCAGGCAGGTGTAAGTCTCCCCTAAGGAGTCTCTATGATACTGAGTATAGTGACAGGGACTTCAGTTGGTCTGTGTAAGGCATATGCTGGAGTCCCTTGATCTTTTTAGTTAGAAATCTCTGAGGTCTCTCCAACTGCTGCAGGTGCTTTGTATGATACATGCCAAAAGGGGCATTATACTCAATTATGCACCTGATTAGTGACAAGTATACAGAGGTTATACAGGAGTTTGCTTTAGAGGTGATTCCTTTGCTAATTACGTGTGCTACATAGAAAGCCTTTCTTGCTAGAGCAGACACACGGTGGTCAAAGTTAAGATTGTGGTTAACTTGTGAACCCAGGTCTCTTACCACTTAGTAGGTACATAGGGTATTGTTAATTTGATAGTGTGAAGGGACATTGTTGTTAGCGAAGGGAATGATAATGCATTTCTTGCATTCAGTTTGAAAGTGTGACTAAGACTCCAGGTGTTGGTCTGCATAAGACCCTCCTGAAGTATACTGACATAATTTGGGGATTCAATGATTGCACCCAGTTTGCAGTCATCTGCAAACTTGGTCAGCCACAACCCCTTAGTTTTAGCCTGGACTTCTGAGAAGTGTATACCAAACAGTAGAGGGCCCAGCACTGACCACCTGTGGCACCCTGTTGGTGAGAGGTCTGCTGGTTGATGTGGAGTCACCCACTTTGATAGTGAGTGACTGGTCTGTGAGCCAGTTGGCAACTCATCTTACAACAAAAGGGCTTACATTCAGTTTGCAAAGTTTATCAGTAATGCCTGAGTGTGGGATTGTGTCAAAGGCCTTTGCCAAGTTAAGGTATGCTGTGTGCACAGATTGCACTCGTCCATGGCCCTGGTCACATTTTCAAAGAAATTCAACAGGTTTAACAGCAGGATCTGCTCTTGACGAAGCCGAATTGGGTGGGATCCAGGGTTTAAAAGTCATTTGGAGGTTTCAGCATGTGGAAGGTGCCCTGAACTTTGAAAGCTATCCAGCTGTTATATTCTTAGTAGGATATTACCCATGTAGTTATGGCTACTGCAGCAGTGATCATTAAAACATCTACTGTTATGGTAAGTTCACTTACACAACTATACTTTTCTTGGAAAGTGGTAAGGACCTTTAACATTTGTAGAAAAAGTGAATTGAAATAAATTACAAGGTAAAACAACCAGGAAAAAAGACATTTAACAGTTATACCATATAAATATTCTGAAACACTGAAAAAACTGCATTTTCTGTAGTAAGTATGTCTTGGGGGGAGCTGGACCTCTACAGTATGTCTTGAAATTAAAATAGATGACATATTACTTTTCACCAAAAAAGAAGTAAAGGAATCTATACTGAGAAATAAAGCCATTTGCATAGATGCCTGTCAGAACCAGTTTAAATCAGAACAAAGAAGCCTTGCCTAGTGAGAAACTACATTTGCAACCACAGCACATTCCAGAATACCAGTACCTAACAGTTAGTAAAGTGATACAGAAAATGTATTTATTTAACATTTGTTTAACAGGAAAGTCCAACTTGGAATGAGCCAATTTTCAGCAGAGGCCCGGGGAGAAATGCTCCCAATGCATGTCTTTGTAATGTGGGAGGAAACCAGAGCACACAGAGGAAACTCTCATGAATGCAGGGAGGAGATGCAGACTCCACACAGTAGGCACCCCAGCTGAGAATTGAACAGGAGAACCTCTTGCTGTGAGGCGACAATGCAAACTGCTGCACCACTGCACCATCCAAAATATTTAAATTTGGGGAGAGAGAAGAATACCAAAGTGAGTCTAATAGCCCAGTTGAACAAGTTCCTAAGCCTGATAGTATTGAAGTTTTGGAAAAACTTCTAAACTTACATACCATTTCTAAACACACATACCATTCCTAAACTTACATACCATTCCTAAACTTATATACTGTTCCTAAACTTACATACCATTCTTAAACTTACATACCGTTCTTAAACTTACATACCATTCCTAAACTTACATACCATTCCTAAACTTATATACTGTTCCTAAACTTACATACCATTCCTAAACTTATATACTGTTCCTAAACTTACATACCATTCCTAAACTTACATACTGTTCTTAAACTTACATACCATTCCTAAACTTATATACTGTTCCTAAACTTACATACTGTTCTTAAACTTACATACCGTTCCTAAACTTACATACCATTCCTAAACTTACATACCGTTCTTAAACTTACATACCATTCCTAAACTTACATACTGTTCTTAAACTTACATACCATTCTTAAACTTACATAACGTTCCTAAACTTACATACCATTCCTAAACTTACATACCTCTCCTAAACTTGATTTATATTATATGCCCACAGTGCATGGCCTAATAAAAAATTAGACAAGGTGAGATTTGTGTCAACTTTTGAACTAGCCAAAGACTGTTAGTAAATGTTACTATCCTCAGAAGCTAAGCAAAAAATTGCATTTTCTGGACCAGATGACTCCCTGCACATTACAAAGTTCTGCATTTTGCACTTCATGGAGCAGCTACAATATTTCAGAGTCTTATGGACATATTTAAGACCTCAAGTAAAATAATAGCCACCTGCCTGTATGATGCAGTAATATCTTTTAAAAACTAGAAAAGCCATTTCAATAAAGTTCAAATAATTCTGGATTCTCTGAAGTAGGCTGGGATGACTGCTAACCCAGCTAAATGCCAGTTAGGTATGGCAGAAGCTTGCTGTTTGGGATTGCTATTGTCTGAGGGATAGAGAAACAACATACCAAGAAGCTTGAAGCAGTATAAAACTGTCCCTTTGCCAACTACTAACACATAGGATAAGGCTTCTTTAAGCCTGGCTAGCTATTATCATAAATGTATTCCTAGTTTTGCTATCATTGTTTGCCCCTGGTCGATCTGTCCATGCTCTGTGGTATAAAATACCATTTGAAAATTGCTGTCTTAATAGTACCCCATTTTAAACATGTGCTGCAGTTTGTATTCTCTGTAGTTATGTTTAATGTGCGTTTGCACAGTCATACATAAATTATTTCTTTATTTATTTATTTGTATTTGTCTACCAGGGTAGTGCACTGATCTCAATGAACCTTTTGCAGGAACAGGCCACATTTCATTTGTACTACCAAATATTTTTTTTAGGTTTGACTCAGAAGGCACTTATGTTATTAGAGCTAGTATATTTTTTCATGTTTCTCTTTTGAAGAGGAACTGAAAAAAGCATGTATTTGTTTGGTTTCATTAGGCCTATTGTTACTTCCCCTGTGAAGTTGCCAAACTGAGAACACACACAGTCTAAGTAACTTAACTTTACAAAAACAGTATCGTGCCTCAGCAGAAACAAGTTTTTCTAGTTTTAGAAGAAAAGAAGAACCAGCAACAGCTCACCTGAGCAAACAAAACAGGCAATATTAAGTTGTGGGATACAAATTAGGCATATTTGATGTTTCAAACTACAACACTGCTTCTGTAAGGTGTGGCATAATTCCATACAGCTGAGTAAATGGACCCCAAAATATTGTCCGCATTTCTTGGCAACTAAATTTTAAGCATGTGATACAAGTAAACTGTCACTACTTGCTTTTTAAACATAAATATATATGTGTGTATATATATATATATATATATATATATATATATATATATATATATAGAGAGAGAGAGAGAGAGAGAGAGATACAGAAAATGAAATCTAGTTTTTAGAATAAATCCAGTTACTTAAACTTGTTATGTAGGTGTTTGATGATGGGTATATGTACTTACTTTGTTAAACATTTTGGATAACTACGAAACAGCAAACACTGGTGTGCACATGGTTATCTTTCAACATTCTTTTCAGAAGCACTAAAAGAGTTTACCTTTTAATCATCCAAACCTATGATTTGTTTTCATTGTGAATCATAGAACTGTTTCCCATTTACCGTCTTTTTTAAAAAGTTAATTTATTGTTGCTATACATGTAATATCCATTGAGTTACTGAGCTTGGAAAATATCTACATTTGGGCTAGAAAGATAACAAGGCCAGGCAGACATCAGAATCAAGGTTCTGTCCTTAATGGCAGTCACTGAAAGCAAGACCTTGGGGAAACAACTGTACTGTTGAAATGAATCATACATTTAGAAACTATAAAACAGAGTCTATGCCAGTTTTAGTGAACATTAAACAGAGTCTATGACAGTTCTATATAGTTGTATGTTAACTTTTTGGTTCTGTCAATTGAATCTAAAGCATATTTTGTGATGCTGCATTTTAAGTTATGTGCTGATGTTATCTTATCTGATCACTAGCATATCTGGAAATCAGTACAGAGTATATTCTGTAGCTTTTCTACCCAAGGCTGAAATGTTACTTTTCTCAGTTGGGCAACACATTTTAGTAGAATCAAAAACCACATATATATTCAGATAGCAGCAAAGGAATCCAACAAACATGTAAATGTATGGAATTAGGTCTAGTGTTATAAACAGCATTCTGGTTTTGCAAAAAGATACATCTAGCAAATGTTTTGTATGGGAGCTTACATGCAAAAATCTATGGAGCTATACATTGCATAGTATATCCTACAAATAGTCTCTGAGGTTGTGGTCTAATTTCTTGTTTTACTCAACTATTGTATATTTTTTCAGCATTTTCTGACTTTTGAGCATATTTGCTACTATTGTTGTATATTTTAGGGAATGAATGCAGGCTATACAGAGGCACACAGGCCACAGTATAACACAGTAATCACTGAGAGCTGGTATTAGCTATTTTATGTTCAAGAAAATCAGAAGTTCATATGTATGAGGCAGAACATTAACTACAATTCCCATACCGTGCATGTGATGATAAGTGTAGGTGTGGAGGGTGCAATGGGGACCAATATATCACCACATAAGGACACATGGCATAAGCACGTGGTGAACAGCAGTTGTGCTTGTGGGTCATGTTAAACCTATCAAATGATACAACTGTTGACAATGTTGACAAATGACCATACTGAGTGACTGAATGAATGCTTGACCTTTCCATCTGGAGACATATTCATTCATCATTCATGTTAGATTATCTGCATATACATTTACATGGATGTGGTTCGGTATGAGTGCTCTCATTACAAGGATATGCTTACATTACTATGATAAGTACATGTGGGTGGCGACATGTGTATCTGGAGTCACACCCATGAAAATGTAATTGGGCACCATGTACTACCCCCATCATATAGTACATGATTCAGAAAAGCAGGTGACTTTTCATGCCTCATTCTATAGTAATATATCATGTGCTCCATCATTCTGTAGTGATATATCATGTGCTCCATCATTCTGTAGTGATATATCATGTGCTCCATCATTCTGTAGTGATATATCATGTGCTCCATCATTCTGTAGTGATATATCATGTGCTCCATCATTCTGTAGTGATATATCATGTGCTCCATCATTCTGTAGTGATATATCATGTGCTCCATTTTCTTCTTATTGCTTCAGTGGAGCTTATGCCTGATACCACTGACTGGTTATGTACTGCACTGGCCCATGCATATGGACAAAGAGATCATCTCTAAGTGTAACACACTTCCTGTTGTGCTGCAGTGAATAACTTCCTCAGTTGCTGATAAACAGGATGGAAGTTCCATGGTTATATTTCTACGACCATAGAATAATTTGGTCCTTCATATAAATATGCATTGTACTTCTAAAGTATGGAACTACCAGTGTGATGCCTATGTTTGAATCTGTGGTTCTGCATGCATCATTATATTTACTGCTGTGGCCTTTGAACAGGGTGCATGTGTTTTGGTGAGGAAGTTGTACAGGGGCTGAATGTTACACCTATGGGAAGCATTTACCACTGGATATAGACATGAGCCACAGGGTATCAGTGGGTAGTGATCCTCCAGCTTTATCACATTCATTCTTCTGCAGGGGAATCATGCGTGACATGAATGTAATGGCAGCAGAATCATGCGTGACATGAATGTGATGGTAGTGGAATAATGCGTGACATGAATGTGATGGTAGCGGAATCATGCATGACATGAATGTGATGGTAGCGGAATCATGCATGACATGAATGTGATGGTAGTGGAATCATGCGTGACATGAATGTGATGGTAGTGGAATCATGCATGACACATGACAATGCTGATCTTCTGTCACTGCATTTGTTCAGTTCTATTACCCTTGAAAGTTGTGTACATTTGGATATTCAAGAGGTGTACAGTGTTTGCAAGAATATGAGACAGTAGTTAAGGAATACAGATCTCTTGTATAAGAATGTATCCTATCAGTAAAATGCAAGTATTGCAACAAATGGGCATATGCATATACAGCTATTTATGGACTACATGTCTGTGTATGTCCAACTACCAGGTTGCATGCTGTCAGGGTGACTAGTGTGCCTGTATTGTATACTTATCCAATTACTGTATTGGAGAATTTTATAACAAAGAATATATGATGTATGTGTGCATGCAGACTTCTAAATTGATGTATCTACATATGTGGCAAAGACTGAGTCACCCATTGGCTTCACATGTTCATCATTAAACATTTGCACTGGGTACACCTGATGTGGCAACTGAAATTACTTGGCAGATGTGCTATCATTTAGATTATGATTGTAATATGGCACTATTACAGACTTCTACTCTTGCCGGATATTCTTTTTGGGACAACTGCAGCCTTTTTCTAGCATGTTTTATAAATGTCAGTGTATGTGTGTGTGTGTGTGTGTGTGTGTGTGTGTGTGTGTGTGTGTGTGTGTGTGTGTGTGTGTGTGTGTGTGTGTGTGTGTGACTTTACTTCATGTGTCAGAACCTGTACTGTGCGCTAACAGATGTTAACAAGATAAGACATTACGATGCTGAAAGCAGCCCTTTTCCTCGAAGTAGTAATGCCATGTGCTTTGGATTTATTAGTGTGTGTGTGTGTGTGTGTGTGTGTGTGTGTGTGTGTGACTTCATGTGTCAGAACCTGTACTGTGCACTAACAGCTGTTAACAACATAAGACATTACGATGCTGATAGCAGCCCTGTTCCTCGAAGTAGTAATGCCATGTGCTTTGTATTTATTGGTATAAGTTCATAGGTTTATAGGTTCATACTAGGCTATCTGCCCTAGGGCATTTATAAGCCTAGCCAGAGTGTGTTTGGCTTTCAACACCCATTTTAAATTAATTTTGCTATGCCCTTTTTCGAGGTTAGTATACTGTGCCTCTGTCTAACAGTGACACAGAAGTGATACCCGGGGTAAACCTACGATCTCCCATCCACTCATCAAGATTCCTCTTCAAGAGAGTCAATGAGGGACTCTGCCTAACCTGGACAGGGATTTTATTCCAGAGTGAAGGGAGCCTCTGGGTTATGAATCTGTCCCTCCAGCATGTCCTATTTATTTCAGTGCTGAGGTTCAAGTCTCTCGAGTACGTAGCTCGATGGGATTTGGATTTTCTGAGGTGCAGCATGTCCATTAATTCCGAGTTGGACATGGCTTTATATGTCAGGCACAGATCGCCTCTCAGCAGGCGGTATGCCGCTGAGTAGAGCTGGAGTTTCTTTAACCGGGCAGCATATGGCATCTGTTTGAGCCCTATGATCCTCTTGGTGAGGTACTTTTGGGGTCTTTCCAGTTGCTGCAGGTGTCTGGTAAGGTACATCTCAAAAGGGGCATTGTACTCAATTATGGGCCTGATGAGGGATGAGTAAAGAGGCACGATGACCTCCCCTGATCTAGATGTGAATCCCTTCATGATTAGGTGGGCTATATAAAATGTTTTTCTAACCACTTTGGCCACGTGGTTGTCAAATGAGAGATTGCTATCAACTTGGGTCCCCAGGTCCCTAATTACTTCTTCTGTACTTAATGGATTACCACCTATGTGGTAATTTGTGGGCACTTTGATTTTGCCAAAGGGGATGACTATATACTTTTTGGCGTTTAGCTTGAGGCCATGGCTCTGGCACCAGTTGTCTGTTTCTATGAGGCCCTTTTGGAGGATGCTTGTGTCAGCTGGAGAGTCGATTATGGCGCCCAGTTTGCAGTCATCTGCAAACTTAGTCAGCCACAGTCCTTCTGTGTTGGCCTGTACCTCCGAGAAATATATACCGAACAAGAGAGGTCCCAGGACTGAGCCTTGGGGGACGCCACTTGTAACTGGTTTGGAGTCTGACATGGCTCCAGCAATTCTAACCATGTGGGTTCTGTCCTTGAGCCAGTTTGCAACCCATCTAGTGACATAGGAATTTATATTTAATCTAGTGAGCTTATCTATAATGCCCGAGTGGGGTATTGTATCGAAGGCTTTTGCGAGGTCCAGGTAGGCTGTGTGGACCACCTTCCCCTCATCAATGGCCTTGGTGACTGTTTCAAAGAAATCAACCAGGTTTAAGAGGCTGGATCTGCCCTTAACAAAGCCTAACTGGGTAGGATCCAGTGTCTGTAGGTCCCCAATATCTTTATTTATGAGGTCCATGATGATCCTTTCCATAACTTTGCAGACCAAGCTAGTCAGGCTTATGGGGCGATAGTTTCCAGGATCTGTTGAGGCACCACCTTTGTGGAGTGGGACCACTGTTGCTGTATGCCACTCTTTGGGTACATATCCTGTAGTAAGGCTGAGATTGAACAGTAGTTTTATGTTTGGGTTTAGCTCTTCTTGGAGTTCATGTAGGACGCAGCCCGGGACACCGTCTGGTCACATTGATGCTGTGTTTTTTGCTTTGGGGAGGGCAGCTCTTACCTGAGCATCTGAGATGTCAGGGGGGCAGCACTCTGCTGGGATAAATATTTGCCCTTTTGGTGGGGAGGGGGGGAGTTTGTGCTGAACCTGTCAGCTAGGATGTTGGCAATGTCTGTGGGTTCGGTGTATTTTTTGTCATTTTGGACTAATTCTGAGCATATCTGAGAATTCCCACCCAGTTTCCTAACATAACTAAAGAAAGCCTTGTGATTATCCTTAGTGTCCTGTGCAATTTTTCTCTCGAAGCTGGCCTTAGATGATTTTATGAGTGCCCGTAGTTTTTTGCTAATACTGATCAGAGATGCCTTCCCTTTTTGGGATTTTTCTCTATCATGTAATAGCTTTCTCCTTCTATTGTATAGTTTGTTTATGGCTGGGGTCCACCAGACAGGACGTTTGCCTTTGGAGGATTGGGTCTTGGTTTTATTTGGGATTGCATGATCCATGCATTCCTGAAGGTGTTCATAGAATGCGTTTATAAAGGATTCTGCGGTCTGGGCCATATTTTTCACAGGCCCGGGGGCTTTGAAGGATTCCACCTCGGTTTTGAGGAGTGTAAAATTTGCTTTAGAGAAGTTTTTCACTGTGGTTTTCAGGGCAGGGGTTGGAGTCGGGATGTGAATATCCAGTGAGATTAGTTTATGATCTGATCTTACCAGTGAGGGATACACTTCTGGTCTGGAGCATAGAGTCCCCATGTTGGTGATGATCAGGTCCAGTATGTTTTCCCCTCTTGTGGGAGTGGTAACAAGTTGTTCCATAGCATTTGAGTTTATAAATTCTAGGAACCTTTGGGCTAGGGTGTTGGAGCTAGAGTAATGCTTCCAGTCTATGTTTGGGTAGTTGAAGTCACCCAATATAATGGTGTTTGGAGAGACCTTCATATTTTCCAGTGTTCTCAGGAAGGCCGAGTGGGGTTCTTGGGTTTGGGAGGGTGGTCTGTAGCAGGCTATAAACTGGAAGGCAGTTTTACCCACTGTTAGTTGCACATGGATAGTCTCTGATGCTTCGTGCTGTGCCACCAACCTGGAGGTGTGGGTACCTTTGACGAATATTGATACTCCCCCCTCCTTTTGTAGTACGGTCCAAGGTTTGGGGCCGAAAAGCATGGTATGAGGTATAACCTGGTAGTGCTGGGGTGCTCTCAGGAGCCTTGAACCAGGTTTCTTTTACTGCACAGATATCGATGTTCTCCATGCTAAGGAGAATTTCGAGTGCGTGCATCTTGAGGTTTAGACTTCTGGCATTGAGTAGCATTACTCTTAGTTTCTTATCCCTTGTGATACCTATGGCGGTGGGTTTGTCTTTTGAGCCTTGCCTAAAAAAGACACTATGGGGGTAGCAAGAGCCTTTGCCAATATCCGAAAGCCCAGGGGTGACAGGTGCAAGCCGTCCCTAGTGAAGCATCGTGGCTTGTCGAGCATGTCATCCCAGGCTGACAGGCATTGGATCCCCTTTGAATGACACAAATACTTAAGACAATTGTTGAAATTGATCATCTTGTCTTCATATTGTGGCATCATTCTTGGTTAGGGTAAGATGCTACTCAAGGTCAGGGTCATACCGGCCTGGGCTACATGCTCAGAGAGCTCCTCTATGTCTCTTTTCATGTAGTCCAGGGAGGTATGTCTCAGGTCATTCACACCAGCATGGACAATGACTGAGTCATATTTGTACTTGCCTTGTAGTGACCTGAGTGCTTGTGTTATGTGGCGGATCCTAGCGCCCGACAGGCAGCTCACTGTGACCTTCTCCTTGTTCAGCCTGGTGAGCGGGACGTCAGTGTGCCTGACGATAGAGTCACCTATTACAAGTGTATCAGGTGTGTTGTTTAGCCTTAAGGGCTGTGACTGTTCAGCACACTGGCTTTGTGAGCTATGTGTTGCATGAGTTTTGTTTTGGGGTAGCGGTTGCTTGGGTGTCTGCTTTGGAGATCTCTGCTGCTTAGGCAGATTTTTATTTAAAGCCTCCGAGTATGTTTTTGTGTGTTTATGTGTTTGGTTTGCTGTCGTGGTAGGTCTATGTGAGATTGGAATTGTAGTGAGTGTGGTTTCCTTCTCCTCCTGACTGGTTTTGCCAGTACTGAGTTGAGAGAGCTTAGCCTCCAGTATGGCTATATGGTTGCATCTCTCACATGTGTTGGAATTTGTTGGGAGGAGGAGAGGGTTGTCTGTGTACATGAGGCAGCTGTAACATTGCCTCAAGATTCCGAGGTTCACCAGCTGGACCAGAGAGGAGATTGACAACTGACCTTTGGACATGCTAGAATAGTATTGAGAATTCCTTTATAATTGAAAAAAAAGGGCCAAAGGGGAACAAGGTACTCAATGGGAGTTTGTGAGGGTGTAGTGCTTTTAATATTTTAGTGCTGACTTATATAATTGCTTTAGTGAGTAAGTGCCAGGTAACTTAAATGCAATGTGTTTCAGGTAACTTAAATGCAAAAATGACAAACAGTAACTTTCTTTCAAGTGAAACAAGGAAATAAGTACAGTAAGCAATGCAGATAGTACTAGGGATCCCCAGAAGTGCTGAAAAGCCACGTTTTAGGTGGAATTAGCATTTCAGGGAAATAGCAAGCAAACAAACAAGCAGCATACAAATAAAGCTAGATTAAGCAGGCCTGGATCTAGTCTATGCTACAGCAAACAAGGTGTACCAATTTCCATAAGAAACAAGTTCAAATATGCAGGCACTATAAGCCTTTAACTAGAAATTCCCAGCTCGGAAGGGCAGAGTCTAGCCTCTCCTCCCACAAGAGTGCAGACCACGAACCTTCTTAATGTAAAATGTCTCTGGATTGAATACCACAGGATAAACATCCATTTACATATTAGTACTGCTGGACTGTGTACTGGGAATTTACTTGTATGAAGACCGTGTCCTGGCCCAGCAATCAAGGAGCCTCAATCCTCACCACTAACACCAAGGAGGTTGTTTCATAGAAGAGGAAAGGATAACTAATACACACAGTAAAGTACAATTTCTCTTAAGTGCTCACAGAGAACACAGTCAGTCTGGGGCTGGTTGCCCCCGTGCTCACCAGGTCCCCAGTAAGACTCCCCAGTGGCACAGCTATAGGGTCCAGGTCTCAGCCTAACTGGGCAAACTAAAACCTCCAGTACCCTCTCTGTCCAACCAGTGCTTCGTGTCCCTGCCAAGTAGCTGACACAACACATATACACTTTGAGTTAAGTATTTATACACTTCACAGACACTCCTGGGAAAGGCTGACACAGATTCTTCAACTGTGCCCCTTTATCCAGACTATATGGTAATAATTACTGCCACCACCCAGTTAATAATATCAGCTACTAAAAGGCCCTTAAAAGGGTGTCCAATTATTACTGTACAATATTAATATCCAATGGTAGTATGACTAACAGTCAAGGCTTACTTTAGAGTGGCCTATTACAATAACCTCTATAAATATGCAATGTACTCTACAGCTTATCTCTACACAAAGCAGCCACAGGTAGAAGGTTTTAAAAAATATTTAATAATAAATAATTAAAACACAAGACAAAACTACTATACCACAGAGATATCTAAGAGTTCAGAGATCACACAGAAACTTAAAATAATACAGTATGACAGGTCTGATTTCAAAGAAAAATACCTAATTAATCTTTACTAGCTTTAACTATTCCTACAAGAAATCACAGTGCAAAAAACGTACATGTGAGTATATGCAGAGTGCTGGTAAGTTGGATATCAAGATCAAAATGCTCCTTGATCTCTTGTGAGAAATAGTATTTAAACATTACTAACAAACTTGTCTTTAAGGCCCTCCCAAAATTACATCATTTTTGACACTTAGGTTTTCCCAGTATTCATATTGAATCATCTTGACACCTGCTCTGAGTTCCCAGGATAATATAAACTCCATTTACATTATTTAGCAAGCTAACACCTGCACATGAGAATACAACACTAAAAGGCATTTCACATATACACATTAGCAATTAGTCCTTAGTTAACACAATAGACAGAATGTCTTCAGCCAGCCTGACCGGAACCAACTTTAAAGATCAAAGAATGTCATAAAATCATTTAAATTTCAAAAGACAAATTTGAAAGGCTTGACTTAGTTTTTCTTTACAGCAAGGGGTCAATGTTGTAACAATCCTGAATTTCACATTTTACAGTGTTTTATTTACACTCAAGAAACATGCCTGTATTTTACATTTATTATCAAGAAAACATGCCTGTATTTTACATTTATTTACTAATGCCAGAATTAGATATCAAATTCTATTTGACTAGGCTAGCAGCCGTCACCCATCTCTCCCCAGTTGTCACACCTGTTCCCCCTGGGAAACTCAAGCAAGTTTTTCAAGTGCCCCTTGAGAAACATTGCCTGAGAGTGTCAGGTCTATTTGGGTGTATCTCACCCCATTCCCTGTCTTGAGAGCCCATCTGAATTGCCATTGCTACTCCAACTGCAGTGCTGCACTGACATATCATATGCTTGCAATCCCAGACTCCATCTTAGCAACTTGGCATTTTGGTGACTGGCTCTGTTTAACCATGTTAGAGGGTTGTAATCTGTCATCACAGTGAATTTTCTTCCATACACATAAGGCTGAAGGTTTTGCAGTGCCCAGACTATGGCTAGACATTCCCTTTCTACCACTGCATAGCATTCCTCCCTGGGTTGGAGCCTATGACTGAGGTAAACCACTGGTTGCTCTTTCCCTCTGAAGAAATATGGCTAAGTACAGCCCCCACCCCATAGATTGAAACATCCACCTGCACAACAAATTCTTTGCTATAGTCTGGACTGGCTAACACAGGGGGTCCTCCCAAAGCTTCCTTAAGCTTCTGAAATGCCTGCTCACATGCTGGGGTCCACACTACCTTATCTAGTCTGCTCTTCCTTGTCAGGTCTGTGAGGGGAGCAGCTATGGTAGTATAATTGGGAACAAACTTTCTGTAGTACCCTGCTGTCCCTAAGAATGCCCTCACCTGCTTTTTGGTAACAGGTGCAGGCCATGCCTGAATAGCTTCCACTTTGGCAGGTTCTGGCCTTATCCTAAGACTCCCCACTCTATGTCCTAGGTAGGAGACCTCTGCCATTCCCACCTGACATTTGCTTGGCTTAATGGTCAGCCCTGCCCTCTGTAGTCTGACCAGCACCTCCCTGACATGTTGAAGGTGCTCTTGCCAGGAATGGCTGTAGATAGCAATATCATTCATGTAAGCAAGGGCAAACCCTCCTGCTCCTGCTAAGATATGATCTACCAGCCTCTGGAAAGTCGCTGGGGCATTTTTCATCACAAAAGGCATCTTTGTGAACTCATACAAGCCAAAAGGAGTCACAAAGGCTGACTTCTCTCTAGCACTGGGAGTCAAGGGCACCTGCCAGTAACCCTTGGTAAGATCAATGGTTGTAAGATACTTAGCCCCACCCAGTTGCTCTACGGCCTCATCTGTCCTAGGCATGGGGTAAGCATCTGACTCTGTGTGATTATTTAGCTTCCTGTAATCCACACAGAACCTGCTGCTACCATCCTTCTTTGGCACCAACACCACTGGTGAGGCCCAAGGACTGTTGGACTCTTGAATCACCCCTAGTTCCAACATCTCCTGTACCTCTTCCCTCAGAGTCTGTTTGACTCTCTCAGGAACCCTATAAGGGCCCTGCTTGATAGGCCTTCTGGGTCCTGTATCCACCTGGTGCTGCACCAGGTGGGTGCTCCCTGGTTTCCCAGTGAACACATCCCCAAATTCCTACAACACTGCTCAAATTTTTCAAACCTGGGTAGGAGATTGCTGCTTGGACATTGCTATCCCTTCCACCGAGGTGTCCGCCTGAGCCTCACTGAGGAGATCAGTCCCCAGATCTCCCTCAGACTCCTCCTGCAATCCACTGCAAATGCTCAGCACAAGAGCCTCCCTATCATGGTAAGGTTTCATGTTAACATGGTACAATTTGTGCCCCTGCCATCTGCCTAGCACTTCCACCATGTCGTTAACACCACATACCTTTCTTACCACCTTGTAGGGTCCCTCCCAAGCTACTTGCAGCTTGTTGTGTCTGACAGGAATGAGAACCATCACCTGCTGCCCTACAGCATACTCTCTAGCTCGAGCATTCCTGTCTTACCACATCTTTTCTGTTGTTGGGCTTCTGCCAGGTTCTCCTTGGTCAGGCCCATGAGTTCCCTGAGCCTTGTCCTGAGGTTCAGGACATATGCCACAACAGACTCCTTGTGGGACTCACACTCACCTTCCCACTCATCTCGAATTAAATCTAGAGGTCCCCTCACCCTATGCCCATACAGCAACTCAAAGGGTGAAAAACCTGTGGATTCCTGGGGAACCTCTCTGTAAGCAAACAACAGATGGGGCAAATATTTGTCCCACTCCCTCTTAAACTGATCTGCAAATGCCCGTAGCATGGACTTGATTGTAGAGTTTAACCTCTCAACAAGCCCATTAGTCTAGGAATGGTAGGGGGTGGTCTTCATGTGCTTCATCCCACAGGACTTACACAGACAAGCCAGCAGGTCTGACATAAAATTGACACCTCTGTCAGACAGTATTTCCTTTGGGAAACCTACCCTGCTGAAAATAAATTTCTAGCAAAGCATTTGCCACCTTCTCGGCCTCAATGGAGGACAAAGCCACTACCTCAAGGTATCATGTAGCATAATCTACAATCACTAGAATATACTTTTCCCCTGTGGAACTTGTGGTACTCAGATGACCCACAATATTAATAGCTACCCTCTGAAATGGCTCCTCAATCACAGGCAAAGACATCAAAGGAGATCTTACCTTGTCTCCTGCCTTGCCTACCTTTTGGCACTGCTCACAGGTCCTGCAGTATCCTGTTACATCTAAACACTAAAAGGCATTTCACATATACACTCTAGCAATTAGTCCTTAATTAACACAATAGACAGAATGTCTTCAGCCAGCCTGACCGGAACCACCTTTAAAGATCAAAGAATGTCATAAAATCACTTAAATTTCAAAAGACAAATTTGAAAGGCTTGATTTAGTTTTTCTTTACAGCAAGGGGGAAATGTTGTAACAATCTTGAAGTTCACATTTTACAGTGTTTTCTTTACACTCAAGAAACATGCCTGTATTTTACATTTATTATCAAGAAAACATGCCTGTATTTTACATTTATTTACAAATGCCAGAATTAGATATCAAATTCTATTTGACTAGGCTAGCAGCCTTCACCCATCTCTCTCCATTTTTCACAACTTGCATAATAGCCAATGAACATACATCAGGGCTTGTCTCTTAAAATTGATCTTATAACAGCCTGTCTCTAGTCATTGACCCTCTTGAAGTATATACCATATGCCAAGTTTGCAACTTGATAAACCACTGATTCTACACTGTGATACAGTTTCTTCATGTACATTTCAGTCTTGTGAGTAGAGAGTGATCCTCATTTGTTTTTTTGATCCTCATTTGTTTTTTTGATATACAGCCATACTCTAAATATAGTATGATACATTTAGCCCTGATCACTGCATGCTTTTTATATTCAAAGGAAAGCTGGAATGTGTTGGCTTTTTTTGGTTTGTTTGGTTTTGTTTTTAGACTTAATATATTTTTGGGTTTCATTTCTGGATTTTGAGGTACACTGTTTTGCACTTCAGTCTTATTCAACAGATTCCTATAAAATCATAAATATACTGCTTTTCTAAAACATAATTAAAAGAAAAGTATTTATTTGATCTTAAGAGTTGCAGTCATTTAAAGTGCTCTGATAAAAAAAAAAACATCAAGAACTGTGAATTGTCATTTGCTACTTAAAATATTGAGAATTAATAAAGATCTGAAGGACTTTATCTTGGAGGGGAAGATGTCAAGAGTCAAGTGGGTAAGCTGATTCTTCCAGTAGAACAGGGCGGATTGGGTTTACCCAATTTGAAGGGGTATTTCAGAGGTACACAGTTAAGACTCCTATACAAAGCAGAAGCAGAAAACTATATTTCAAAGTGGAAAGGGATGACGATGAAACAGGGTGGAAGCTCAAGAAACAAGGAGACACTGGGATTTTGGATTTAGGCCTTTAAGAAGAATAACAATAATCATACAGAATATTATATCCATAAAGTAGCAGAAAGTATTCTAAGAACTAAGCCAACATGGGATTGGAGAAAGGAGATTCTGCCAATAGGGATGACTGCAATTAGGGATATAGACAATAAGCAAGAGGGGTCTGGAATTTATTAAAAAAATGGCAAAGGAACCAAAGTATTGGGAGGAAATAACTAGAAAGGTAAATATGGGAAGACACCAAGAATTTATTTGGACTGCAGGTTAGAGATTGCCTTCCCTACCAGGGACTGATATCAGAGTATAGGCAAAGAGAAAGAAATGGGGGGGGTCCTAAATGAAAGACCAGCTCTTGTAGCATGTTTAGTAGAATCTAGGACATTAGAGCATATACAGTATTGTATCATAACTATAAGAATCAATCAGAGGAGGTTAGAAAGGATTGTGAAGAGACATTGGATAAGCAATTCACAAAGAAACAATGAGAAGATATATAGATGTCTCCCAAATATGCAACAAAATCTAGAAGATTTAGGAATTTTGAAAATGTTTGTATAGATATTGCTATACCCCAAGTAGACTCCAGAGAATTTTCCTCAGGCAGACAGCAAATGTTGGAAGTGTAACGGAAAAGAAAGAGGTAATTTGGTACATATTTTCTGGGAGTGCAGTGACTTGGCGGACTTTAAGGATCCCTGCAGGATGCACTGTTGGAGGCACTGGGTGGGCAGATTGGTCTGACGAGAGAGATGATTTTTCTGAGCTATGATGCAGAATAGGAATTGCCTATGCATGGTAAGGCCTTGCTATGTCTAATAATGGTGGCTGCCAAAAAAGCAATTACTAGAAAATGGAAACCAAAATCTAAACCAACTATACTATAAATAGTGAATATAGTAACAGAGATAAAACAACTGGAATTGAGGTATTTAGAAAAGGGTAGGAGGAAACTACATAGGAAAAAAATGGGAATTGTGGGAACAATAGATACAAGGGAGGAATGAGGTTTAAAAGGCTGCAGGAGTTAAATGAGCTATGTGATGTTTGAGTGAAAGTACCTGGGTAGATTATAAGTGATGTATAATGTTTGCAGCTGGGAGTATGTCAGTATGGATTGTGATATAAAATGTTTGCAATTAAGATTGTGTTGGTGTGGTTTGTTTTCATTTGTATAAATGTAAGACTGCCTATGTAGTAAGTGATGGTTTAATAAAGATGTTTCTTGTTAAAAAGAGAAAAAAGGCAGGAACTGAATCATTTATGTAATGCTGTGTAGGTTATATGACATATAGCAATATATGTGAAGTAAAATGTTTATGTTAATTATAGTGTGATTATTTTATATGAATATAAATTTGCCTATGTCACAAGTGATAATTCAGTAAAGGTGTTTGGAAGAAAAATGTTGGGATACATCTGCTCTTTCATCTTGGTTTATAACTAAATTATCAGATACACTGCTTAGGAAATGTTACTAGAAATTTACAAGAAATTCTTTCAGAGATATATTACTATATAAGAAGGTACCACTAAACATGCTAAAAGTAAGTGGTTATTAGAATGTGCCAGGCCTTATAATCAATGTGTGTTATGTGTAGGCAAATGTCTTTTACTCAGGATAGTTTGTCCAAAACATATCTGTAATATGCAGGTGTTATATCAAAAAAATATAATTTTATTGCAAATAAAACCACTAATAATATGTCTCACTAAAAATATATGTAGTACAAAGGCAAAATGGTCGACTCATTTAAGGCAACAAGCTTCATCTAAGTACTCCCAGCTGAAACGATGGTCTAGGTGGAGTATGTGGCTATGTGTCTGAGTATAACTTCCAGAAAACTTTGGTAAGAAATCTCAGGGCTGTTTAACAGCTACTGACAAGGTTCCATTATATGTGATTATATACAGAATGGGTATATGACTTTCATTCAAGATAAGTACTAAATAACAAGTACAGAACATTTCAACATTGCATTGACATTGCATTAAACTAAAATAGTTCTACACAAAAGTGATAAATTAAAGATATTAGCCCCCCACAAATCTAGGCACATATGAAATGACACTTATGATATGAATATGATGGTGTGCACAGGTCTTTACATATATAATCACAAAGTATACTCCAATTTCAACAATTGGCTTAAGTACTGGTGTCATTCAAAGGGGATCCAATGCCTGTCAGCTTGGGATGATATGCTCGACAAGCCACGATGCTTCGCTAGGGACGGCTTGCACCTGTCACCCCTGGGCTTTCGGATATTGGCAAAGGCTCTTGCTACCCCCATAGTGCCTTTTTTAGGCAAGGCTCAAAAGACAAACCCACCTCCATAGGTATCACAAGGGATAAGAAACTAAGAGTAATGCTACTCAACGCCAGAAGTCTAAACCTCAAGATGCACGACTTTTCGAAACTCTCCTTAGCATGGAGAACATCGATATCTGTGCAGTAACAGAAACCTGGTTCAGGGCTCCCGAGAGCACCCCAGCACAACCAGGTTATACCTCATACCATGCTTTTCGGCCCCAAAACTTGGACCGAACCACAAAAGGAGGGGGAGTATCGATATTCATCAAAGATACCCACACCTCCAGGTTGGTGGCAAAGCATGAAGCATCAGAGACTATCCATGTGCAACTAACAGTGGGTAAAACTGCCTTCCAGTTTATAGCCTGCTACAGACCACCCTCCCAAAACCAGGAACCCCACTCGGCCTTCCTGAGAACACTGGAAAATATGAAGGTCTCTCCAAACACCATTATATTGGGCGACTTCATCTACCCAAACATAGACTGGGAGCATTACTCTAGCTCCAACACCCTAGCCCAAAGGTTCCTAGAATTTATAAACTCAAATGCTATGAAACAACTTGTTACCACTCCCACAAGAGGGGAAAACATACTGGACCTGATCATCACCAACATGGGGACTCTATGCTCCAGACCAGAAGTGTATCCCTCACTGGTAAGATCAGACCATAAACTAATCTCACTGGATATTCACATCCCGACCCCACCCCTGCCCAGAAAACCACAGTGAAAAACTTCTCTAAAGCAAATTTTACACTCCTCAAAACTGAGGTGGAATCCTGCAAAGGCCCCGGGCCTGTGGAAAATACAGCCCAGACCGCAGAATCCTTTATAAACGCATTCTATGAACACCTTCAGGAATGCATGGATCATGCGATCCCAAATAAAACCAAGACCCAATCCTCCAAAGGCAGACGTCCTGTCTGGTGGACCCCAGCCATAAACAAACTATACAATAGAAGGAGGAAGCTACTAAATGATAAAGCAAAATCCCAAAAAGGGAAGGCATCACTGATCAGTATTAGCAAAAACTACGGGCACACATAAAATTGTCTAAGCCAGCTTCGAGAAAAATTGCACAGGACACTAAGGATAATCACAAGGCTTTCTTTAGTTATGTTAGGAACCTAGGTGGTAATTCCCAGATATGCTCAGAATTAGTCCAAAATGACAAAAATACACCGAACCCACAGACATTGCCAACATCCTAGCTGACAGGTTCAGCGCAAACTTCTCCCCCCCCTCCCCACCAAAAGGGCAAATATCTATCCCAGCAGAGTGCTGCCCCCCTGACATCTCAGATGCTCAGGTAAGAGCCGCCCTCTCCAAAGCAAAAACACAGCATCAATGGGACCAGATGGTGTCCCGGGCTGTGTCCTACATGAACTCAAAGAAGAGCTAAACCCAAACATAAAACTACTGTTCAATCTCAGCCTTACTACAGGATATGTGCCCAAAGAGTGGTGTACAGCAACAGTGGTCCCTCTCCATAAAGGTGGTGCCTCAACGGATCCTGGAAACTATCGCCCCATAAGCCTGACTAGCTTGGTCTGCAAAGCTATGGAAAGGATCATCATGGACCTCATAAATAAAGATATTGGGGACCTACAAACACTGGATCCTACCCAGTTCGGCTTTGTTAAGGGCAGATCCTGCCTCTTAAACCTGGTTGATTTCTCTGAAACAGTCACCAAGGCCATTGACGAGGGAAGGTGGTCCACACAGCCTACCTGGACCTCGCAAAAGCCTTCGATACAATACCCCACTCGGGCATTATAGATAAGCTCACCAGCTTAAATATAAACCCCTATGTCACTAGATGGATTGCAAACTGGCTCAAGGACAGAACCCACATGGTTAGAATTGCTGGAGCCATGTCAGACTCCAAACCAGTTACAAGTGGTGTCCCACAAGGCTCAGTCCTGGGACCTCTCTTGTTCGGTATATATTTCTCGGAGGTACAGGCCAACACGGAAGGACTGTGGCTGACCAAGTTCGCAGATGACTGCAAACTGGGTGCCATAATCGACTCTCCAGCCGACACAAGCATCCTCCAAAAGTGCCTCATAGAAACAGACAACTGGTGCCAGAGCCATGGCCTCAAGCTAAATGCCAAAAAGTGTATAGTCATCCCCTTTGGCAAAAACAAAGTGCCCACAAATTACCACATAGGTGGAAATCCATTAAGTACAGAAGAAGTAATTAGGGACCTGGGGACCCAAGTTGATAGCAATCTCTCATTTGACAACCACATGGCCAAAGTGGTTAGAAAAACATTTTATATAGCCCACTTAATCATGAAGGGATTCACATCTAGATCAGGGGAAGTCATTGTGCCTCTTTACTCATCCCTCATCAGGCCCATAATTGAGTACAATGCCCCTTTTGGGATGTACCTTACCAGACACCTGCAGCAACTGGAAAGACCCCAAAAGTACCTCACCAAGAGGATCAAAGGGCTCAAACAGATGCCATATGCTGCCCGGTTAAAGAAACTCCAGCTCTACTCAGTGGCATACCGCCTGTTCAGAGGAGATCTGTGCCTGACGTATAAAGTCATGTCCAACCCGGAATTAATGGACATGCTGCACCTCAGAAAATCCAAATCCCATCGAGCTACGGCCGCGAGAGACTTGAACCTCAGCACTGAAATAAATAGGACATGCTGGAGGGACAGATTCATAACCCAGAGGCTCCCTTCACTCTGGAATAAAATCCCAGTCCAGGTTAGGCAGAGTCCCTCATTGACTCTCTTCAAGAGGAATCTTGATGAGTGGATGGGAGATTGTAGGTTTACCCCGGGTATCACTTCTGTGTCACTGTTAGATAGAGGCATAGTATACTAACCTCGAAAAAGGGCATAGCAAAATAAATTTAAAATGGGTGGCGAAAGCCAAACACATTCTGGCTAGGCTTATAAATGCCTTAGGGCAGATAGCCTAGTATGAAACTATGAACCTATGAACCTATGATTGTGTTCTGACATATATTTATGAGACTTTTGTAAAAGAAATTTCAAACTTTTTTAGAGATGTAGTCTACTATTGAATTAGAACACAGTTAGGCATATACAGTCATTATGCAGCTTAGTTTGTGCCATTTATTTTACAAAAATGTGCATATGACATGTTCTAGCTGACAAACTCAATAAATGTAAAAATATCTTTAATATGCTGGAATAATATCAGAACTAAAATGATATCGATTGTTCAACAAAGTTATATATCAGATGCTGTCATTTCCTCAGATTTCATCTTACCTCATGGTCATATTATAAAAGGATATGAATGTCTTTTCCTGAACATGTTATTATAAAATCAAAAACTATTGTATGATAATTGCCATTTGGAATTAGGACACATTAAGGACTTTTAGCATTTATAAAACAATAAGTTTAAATCACAAGCATGGGTATAGGTTCTGTTGAGATAAAACATTTTTGCTTTAATTTGTTTCTTGTTTCAATAGGTGTTTCAACTTATATAATGCATCGCACAAAAGGTAAAATAGCATTTACAAATAAATGCATTTGTGGGGACAGTACAGTAAGTCACCACACTACTAAACTTACTGAATACCAATCATCAGCAATTTTCTTTCAAGCTTTTGCTATGCAAAATGTTTATGCCAGTGTATTGAATGCAAACATTTCTCTTATACTAAACAGTAAAGCCTTCATCTGTTATATCTGGACAAAATATTTTAACAAATAATCTAAGCTTACTATAAAGCTAACATTCATACTTGACATATTTTTTTTGTTTTCTTCAGAATACATCAGTTACTACACATTTCCTCTTTATTCATTTCCATAAATTTCATGTAAATACATGAAATTTGTATTTGATGTATATTAATCTAAATTCTCTGTACTTTAAGCATAACATATATTCAATATTATTATCTAAACATGTTTTAATATACAACATTGAAAAAGTATCTGTCTCTGTCAGCTTTTCTGTCCCTTTGAACCAAAATTGGTAAATTAATTTTCTCATATATGGAATATGATTTTCACTCAAAAGACATTTTGTAAGACAGAGTTTTACATAATCTCAAAAATGATTAATATCCTTTGCAGACATTTCAGTGAATATGTCCACCTGATACTGTGCTCCTTCAGTGTCTTTCTCCAACTAAAGCTGTTCCCTTTCCTTGTTTCCTCCAACCAAATGGTTTCAATCCACTTTGTTTGAACTTAAATATCTACCAAGGTCTGTTAGACTACAAACGAGCTACCCAATCAACAGCCCAGTATATCCCTATGACCCTATAAACCTTAGAAAAGTGATCAGGTAATCACTTCTTTAGTATCCAGTACTAACTTATAGAGGCTTACCCTTTTGTTTTGCATCATAAAGCAGCACTCTAAATGATTATATGATGTAGTTTGTCTTACCTTTAATGAGCGGACTGATAGTCATACTACCCATGGAAATGTCTAAAACATTCAATGCATTGTAAATTGTAATGAGGTTAGGTTGGAAATAATTTCTATGCTTTTATCAGTTCATGGAAACTGTGAAGACAATTCCTAAATAAGAATCTTTTCATTATTTTGATTGCCTTTAATTTTAATTTTAAATTCAGTTTCTATTATTTTGCATTGTTTATCATCTATCATGTATCAATTCTGTATATTAATGAGAAGTTTATGATATTACGTACAATTGTCCAAAGAATGTAACTGACTAGTTGACATTTTTAAACTAGCTAACATTATTAATATGTCAATAGCAAAGCAAACAGCTACTTAAAGAATTCCTAATAATTATGGAAGATGTTTTTCTTATTTATTTTGACTGTTTAAGCTCACTATACAGAAGTGCCCTTTTTCAGGGTGCTCTAGGAGCACTTCCTAGTTAAGTGATTTGCTACGAGTTATCCAGTAGGCAAATGGAGATGAAAGGAATTAAAACCAGTACCCTGGACTACAGGAAGTAACTCATTAACAGCACAGAGATTTAATCTTATCGTGAATGCTTCTGTCTAACTTATTATATCTGATGTCTATATGAATTACAAAAGCCAGAGAGCCAAAATGCACTCTTGCCTTGCTTCTATATTTTCTTTAAATTTTACTGTGGGATGACTTTTGAAAGAAACTTTAAGTTGAGCAAATGTCAAGTGCTTATTTCATTACTGACAATCATTTGTTTAATTTGAGCTAATAAAGGCAGACTCCAAGTCAATGAATAAAGCAGAAAGGGTTCATGAATGGACCCTCAGATACTTTTCTATTATGAGGGGTTGTGACAAAATTTTCATACATTTTTCTTTATGTGTTCAATTAATCTTACATATATGTCTGGTCTCTTTCACCTGTAGGTATATTGTGTTTTATACATTTATATTTTAATTAATTGTTAATTCAAAGCATATAAAACAGTGTTTCCCTCACAAACTTTCAATACCACACAAGATTTCAGTCTTGCTGGTCTACATCTTTTTGGGGAAAAGGTAATTTGGGGGAGTAGTGATATTAATACTATTATTTTATCTAGAGTACAACAAATAGTACATTTATTTCTTAGCATTCAGTGTCTTAAAACTGTTATACATATTTATTACATTAGAATAATATTTACAAATAAAAGAAATCAGCAATACATTCAAATCATATTGTAATTTCCAAAACAAAACATACTTTAGTGTGACTGATAGAATGGTGTGTTTGAGCTGAGCTATATCTGGGTATATTTGATATAATGTCATGAAGGTAATGATCCATTTCCATAACATGATTTTGTTTCTTTCTCTTCATGCCACCTACTACAGAGAATGCAGCTTCATAGAAATACAAAGCCAGAAATGGAGAAGATGTGGCTTTGTCTGAAAAAGCTGTGTATGTAGAACTGGTGTCCATCCAATACGATATCAGCAACTGCTGGTGTCCATCCAATATGATATCAGTAACTGCTGGTGTCCATCCAATATGATATCAGTAACTGCTGGTGTCCAGCCAATACGATATCAGTAAATGTTGGTGTCCATCCAATATGATATCAGTAACTGCTGGAGTCCATCCAATACAATATCAGTAACTGCTGGTGTCCATCCAGTACGATATCAGTAACTGCCGGTGTCCATCCAATACGATATCAGTAAATGTTGGTGTCCATCAAATATGATATCAGTAACTGCTGGAGTCCATCCAATACAATATCAGTAACTGCTGGTGTCCATCCAGTACGATATCAGTAACTGCTGGTGTCCATCCAATACGATATCAGTAACTGCTGGTGTCCATCCAATACGATATCAGTAAATGTTGGTGTCCATCCAATATGATATCAGTAACTGCTGGAGTCCATCCAATACAATATCAGTAACTGCTGGTGTCCATCCAGTATGATATCAGTAACTGCTGGTGTCCATCCAATACGATATCAGTAACTGCTGGTGTCCATCCAATACGATATCGGTAACTGCTGATGTTCATCCAGTATGATATCAGTAACTGCTGGTGTCCATCCAATACGATATCAGAAACTGCTGGTGTCTGTCCAATACGATATCAGTAAATGTTGGTGTCCATCCAATATGATATCAGTAACTGCTGGTGTCTGTCCAATATGATATCAGTAACTACTGGTGTCCATCCAATATGATATCAGTAACTGCTGGTGTCCATCCAATACAATATCAGTAACTGCTGGTGTCCATCCAATATGATATCAGTAACTGCTGGTGTCCATTCAATACGATATCAGTAAATGTTGGTGTCCATCCAATATGATATCAGTAACTGCTGGAGTCCATCCAATACAATATCAGTAACTGCTGGTGTCCATCCAGTATGATATCAGTAACTGCTGGTGTCCATCCAATACGATATCAGTAACTGCTGGTGTCCATCCAATACGATATCGGTAACTGCTGATGTTCATCCAGTATGATATCAGTAACTGCTGGTGTCCATCCAATACGATATCAGTAACTGCTGGTGTCTGTCCAATACGATATCAGTAAATGTTGGTGTCCATCCAATATGATATCAGTAACTGCTGCTGTCTGTACAATATGATATCAGTAACTACTGGTGTCCATCCAATATGATATCAGTAACTGCTGGTGTCCATCCAATACAATATCAGTAACTGCTGGTGTCCATCCAATATGATATCAGTAACTGCTGGTGTCCATCCGATACAATATCAGTAACTGCTGGTGTCCGTCCAATACAATATCAGTAACTGCTGGTGTCTGTCCAATATGATATCAGTAACTGCTGGTGTCCTTCCAATATTATATCAGTAACTGCTGGTGTCCATCCAGTATGATATCAGTAACTGCTGGTGTCTGTTCAATACGATATCAGTAACTGCTGGTGTCCATCCAGTATGATAACAGTAACTGCTGATGTCCATCCAATATGATATCAGTAACTGCTGGGGTCCATCCAATATGATACTGCTGGTGTCCATCTAGTACGATATCAGTAACTGCTGCTGTCCATCCAATATCATATCAGTAACTGCTGGTGTCCATCCAATATGATATCAGTAACTGCTGGTGTCCATCCAATATTTCAGTAACTGCTGGTTTCCATCCAATATGATATCAGTAACTGCTGGTGTTCGTCCATTACGATATCAGAAACTGCTGATGTCCATCCAATACGATATCAGTAACTGCTGGTGTCCATCCAATACAATATCAGTAAATGTTGGTGTCCATCCAATATGATATCAGTAACTGCTGGAGTCCATCCAATACAATATCAGTAACTGCTGGTGTCCATCCAGTACGATATCAGTAACTGCTATTGTCCATCCAATACGATATCAGTAACTGCTGGTGTCCATCCAATATGATATCAGTAACTGCTGATGTTCATCCAGTACGATATCAGTAACTGCTGGTGTCCATCCAATACGATATCAGTAACTGCTGGTGTCTGTCCAATATGATATCAGTAAATGTTGGTGTCCATCCAATATGATATCAGGTAACTGCTGGTGTCTGTCCAATATGATATCAGTAACTGATGGTGTCCATCCAATATGATATCAGTAACTGCTGGTGTCCATCCAATACAATATCAGTAACTGTTGGTGTCCATCCATTATGATATCAGTAACTGCTGGTGTCCATCCAATACGATATCAGTAACTGCTGGTGTCCGTCCAATACAATATCAGTAACTGCTGGTGTCTGTCCAATATGATATCAGTAACTGCTGGTGTCCTTCCAATATCATATCAGTAACTGCTGGTGTCCATCCAGTACGATATCAGTAACTGCTGGTGTCTGTTCAATACGATATCAGTAACTGCTGGTGTCCATCCAGTACGATAACAGTAACTGCTGATGTCCATCCAATATGATATCAGTAACTGCTGGGGTCCATCCAATATGATACTGCTGGTGTCCATCCAGTACGATATCAGTAACTGCTGCTGTCCATCCAATATCATATCAGTAAATGCTGGTGTCCATCCAATATGATATCAGTAACTGCTGGTGTCCATGCAATATGATATCACTAACTGTTGGTGTCCGTTCAATACGATATCAGGAACTGCTGGTGTCCATCCAGTATGATATCAGTAACTGCTGGTGTCCATCCAATATGATATCAGTAACTGCTGGTGTCCATCCAATATGATATCAGTAACTGTTGGTGTCCATCCAGTACGATATCAGTAACTGCTGGTGTCCATCCAATATGATATCAGTAACTGCTGGTGTCCATCCAGTACGATATCAGTAACTGCTGGTGTCCATCCAATATGATATCAGTAACTGCTGATATCCATCCAATACAATATCAGTAACTGCTGGTGTCCATCCAATACAATATCAGTAACTGCTGGTGTCTGTCCAATATGATATCAGTAACTGCTGGAGTCCATTCAGTACGATATCAGTAACTGCTGGTGTCTGTCCAATACGATACTGGTAACTGCAGGTGTCCATCCAATATGATATCAATAACTGCTGATGTCCATCCAGTACGACATCAGTAACTGCTGCTGTCCATCCAATATGATATCAGTAACTGCTGGTGTCCATCCAATATGATATCAGTGACTGCTGGTGTCCATCCAATATGATACCAGTAACTGCTGGTGTCCATCCAATACGATATCAGTAACTGCTGGTGTCCATCCAATACAATATTAGCAACTGCTGGTGTCCATCCAATACGATATCAGTAAATGTTGGTGTCTATCCAATACGATATCAGTAACTGCTGGTGTCCATCCAATACCATATCAGTAACTGCTGGTGTCCATCCAATACGATATCAGTAACTGCTGATGTTTATCCAGTATGATATCAGTAACTGCTGGTGTCCATCCAATATGATATAGGTAACTGCTGGTGTCTGTCCAATATGATATCAGTAATTGTTGGTGTCCATCCAATACGATATCAGTAACTGTTGGTGTCTGTCCAATATGATATCAGTAACTGCTGGTGTCCATCCAATACGATATCAGTAACTGCTGGTGCCCATCCAATGCAATATCAGTAACTGCTGGTGTCCATCCAATACAATATCAGTAACTGCTGGTGTCTGTCCAATACGATATCAGTGACTGCTAGTGTCCATCCAATATCATATCAATAACTGCTGGTGTCTGTCCAATACAATATCAGTAACTGCTGGTGTCCATCCATTACAATATCAGTAACTGCTGGTGTCTGTCCAATACGATATCAGTAACTGCTGGTGTCTGTCCAATATGATATCAGTAACTGCTGGTGTCCATCCAGTATGATAACAGTAACTGCTGATGTCCATCCAATATGATATCAGTAACTGCTGGTGTACATCCTCCAGTATGATATCAGTAACTGCTGCTGTCCATCCAATATGATATCAGTAACTGCTGGTATCCATCCAATACGATATCAGTAACTGCTGGTGTCCATCCAATATGATATTAGTAACTGCTGGTGTCCATCCCATATGATATCAGTAACTGCTGGTGTCCATCCAATACGATATCAGTAACTGCTGGTGTCCATCCAATACGATATCAGTAACTGCTGGTGTCTGTCCAATACGATATCACTAACTGCTGGTGTCCATTCAATACGATATCAGGAACTGCTGGTGTCTGTCCAATATGATATCAGTAACTGCTGGTGTCCATCCAATATGATATCAGTAACTGCTGGTGTCCATCCAGTATGATGTCAGCAACTTCTGATGTCCATCCAATACAATATCAGTAACTGCTGGTGTCCATCCAATATGATATCAGCAACTTTTATACAAATTTTGATTTAGAAAGCCATTTGAAATCAGTTTTTTTTCAAATTTTTTGAAAAATTATTTATATTTATTTATTTATATTTGATAACTGGATAGTGTCTGACTGGCCAGAAGCCCGTTTTCAGTGGAGACCCGGGGAGAAAAGCTCCAAGGAAGATTGCATAATTATGCATTTGTACATATGACTAATACAATAGGAGCTCAAACGCAAGTTCCTTGACATTGTATCTAAAAGCATATAACAATGGTAGTATAATAAGCTTATACTAAAAAACAAGCTTCGGTCCCACCAATAAGCGTATAGCGGCTCAATAATCCACAAGATAATGAAATAAACTCACAGTTTATTGTTCGACATCACGTAGAGACACCATAAAAGACAACAGACAAGACTGCAGGATCCGTGTAAGTGATTTACCCCACACAAAAGCCTGCTGTATCAAACATGGATCGTGCACAACGTAAAAAAGTTAAAAATACAAAAACGCCAATGCGGACAAGTTTAGCGCTTTCAACCAAATATCTGGTCTTCCTCAGAACTAAGGGTTAAAACATTTGAAAACTCTTTAAATAGATTCTTTGGCGCCAAAACAAACTACTAAAAATTTAAAGGTACATTGCAGTTCCACATTAAAGTGTCAATCAAAGTGAGTGCATAAGAGATGCAGAAAAACATATATTGAATTAAATAATCTTGTGAACATCTCAATACAGGAAACAAAGCTACGTGCTAAAATATCATATCTGCATACAAGCTTACTACTATCAAAGTGTAGTGTAAATCTAAAAGTATATATATATGTGTGTTTATTATGTTGGATATACTGTAGAATCGTATTGTTAGCTACCTCTCATATGAATTGGGTATTGATGAGTACTAAAATAAATAAGTTAATATTATACAATGGAATAAGATAAAATATATGAATAAATACATGATTGCTATTTGGATAATTTTATAAATATTAATATTGAAAATAATAATATAAACTTTAATAACTGAATAAATATAAATATTGGTATGAAAAAATTTTGTGTTGTAAAAAATCTACAGTAATTCTTTAAAAAATCAAATGTCATTTGAATAGTCCTGTAGTGAATTATTATTAGATATATGACAAGCTTAAAATTAGCTTGAATAATGTATAGCTTAAAACTTGTATATCTTGAAAAATAATGTAGCTATAATATATATAACTAATAAATAACTTAATAAATAAATAATACTTGATGTATAGCTTAAAAAGGTGTTAAAGCTAAAAAAATATATATGACTTAAGAGGTATTAAAGCTAAAAAAGTAAAAAAATATATGTATAATATAGTGTGCACACTGCATGTTGTAATATTAAAAACCCAAATAGGTCATAAAATGTATCAAAAAAATGTGTTATAAAAATAAAAATTGAGTATCATATATGTGAGGTATGAAATCTTGTAATTACATTGTAAAAGTATAAAATGATCTTAGATTTTATATAAGTAATGATTTAATAGAAATACACTCATTTAGGCCTGGTGGATTGGTGGCATCAAGATATAATTGCCACCAAGTTTCTCTAAAAGCTATAAGGCTTTTGAGATTGCCTCCTCTAGGATCATTCGAAATTGCCTCTAAAATGATGAATTTAAAAGTGTGTTGTGTTCCCATTGCCTGTATATGTCTGTATAAGGCATTGTTTGTATCCTTGGTCTTAATACTATACATATGATCGTAGATGCGTTTCTTCAAGTAACGTTCAGTTCTACCTAAGTAGAACGCAGAACAAACATCACACTTAGCCAGGTATATGACCTGTTTAGTGTTACAATTACCGGGTTGACTGGCTATAATACTGTTGTGCCCATTGTTTAAATGTATCTTCTCTGCACTGGACATAAATTTACAATAATTACAAAAACCACACTTCCTACTGGTGGTCTTCCTAACGTTAGTCAAGCCCAAACGTTTAGTGTTGTGTTGTTTTTCTAGTAATTTCTTTAAATTACATCCCATCCTGTATACAAATTTGGGTTTTGTACCAATTATGCTTACTAAGGTCTGATAATTGCTTATCAGGTACCAAAATTTCAAAATAAGTCTTTTAATATTATCAGCACCTAAACAATAAGGTATTATACATGCTCGTTGAAAACTTGGATTTACTCCATATTCTTTAAGAATGGGGTTGTTTTGAATGTCACCTGATCCCAGTAGGGGTTTGTATTTGATACCCTTTTGGCTAATTACAAAAGATATAACTTCTTCCATCATATCAGGAGGGTAACCCCTTTGTCTAAAAAATTCCTGAATTAAGGTTAATTCCTTGTGCAATTCTTCCTCTTCGGAAACCATTCTTACAGCACGTATAACTTGGCCTTTAAATACATTGTATTTTACTTTTGGAGGATGATAGCTGGAAAAATCCAAATAATTGTTGGAAAAAGTCAGTTTCCTATGTATTTTGGATTGTACTTTCCCATTATCGTATACTATGTGTGTATCTAGATAGGGTAATCCTTTGGAATCGTATGTGAAGGTGAATTTCAAAAAGTTACTACTATCATTAATAAAGTCCATAAATTCTAATAGTAATTCTTCAGTAGCCTGCCAAATGATGTAAATATCGTCCAAAAATCTTGAATAATATCGGACGTGCTGAAAATATTTGGATGGAAATAAAACATTATCTTCCCAATTTAACATGACTAAATTGGCGTATATGGGGGCACAAGCTGCCCCCATGGCTACACCTTTGATCTGTCTAAAAATCTCACCTTCAAAATAGATAAAATTATTATCTAATACTATAGCCATCAATTCAGCAATCAAACAAATGGAATCCCATTCTAAATCTGTGTGTTTAGTCAAGCTGTTCGTAAAAGCTTGCAAGCCTTCATCCTTGGGTATACACGAGAAAAGGTCAATCACATCAATAGTGACTATAATGTGTGGTTGGCTGATATCAAACTCTTTCACTGGGTACTGTGATAAAAAACACCAGGAGTCCTTTACCATATGCGGAATAAAAGTGTAAACATTTTTGAGTATCGTATCTATAAATTTACCTATACTGAAGGTTTTAGAAAAACTTCCTGAGACAATGGGTCTCAGGGGTGGGTCTTTGGTATCCTTGTGTATCTTGGGGATGCCCACCATAGTAGCTAATTTGGGATTACTAACTTTAATAAACCTATACATGGTTTCAGTGATTCTGGCCTCAACCAAGTATTCTTCTATATACGAATCAATTCTTTGATATGCAATGTGTAATTCATTCTTTGAAACAGTTGCATAATTACCAGTGGAATACAATATATTGTATATCTTCTGTATATAGTTCAAAATATCATATATGGCAATACCTCCCCCTTTGTCGGGTTTCATAATTCTGATCGAACTGTCCCCCTTTAAGGCATGTAATAAATTGCTTTCTTCCTTTGTCAAATTTTTGTATGCTTTCATATATTTTAATTGATTATATTCATTATAAATTTCTCTGGTCACTACCTTATCAAATGTATCAATAGTGGGGTGATTGGGTGGAGTAAATTTGCTCTTAATAACTAGAGATTGACTAATATTATCACCCCTGTCATTACCTCTATGTGGGATACTATCCTTATAAAAAACTTCTAAATTGATTTTCCTTATGAATTTCTTAAAATCAATTAAAACATCAGTTAATTTAAAACTCGGATTGGGAATAAATTTCATACCTTTCTCGAATAACATGAAGTGTGCCTTATCAATGTGCATTCTAGAATAATTAAAAATTTTAAAATTACGATAAGTATATATATTGTCAACAATTGATATTTTATTGTTATCTAAATCGTTTCCTCGGTCAATACTGTCTAAACAATTATCTTCACAAATGAAACACTCATTAAAATCTTCAGAGAGGGCTCCCTCCCCTATATATTCCCCCTTATGTATGGCTTTTGATACGTTCTTTGATATGGTGGGTTCTTGGTTCTTGGATATTTTTGAAAACCCTGAGTGTTGAATTCACCGTAATCATGTACGTCATGATATCCCCCTCCTTCATTAATGATATCTTGATTACTATGTATCCTATTATGATAACGTTCACTCGTAGGGGTATTCCGTTTCTTAGGCCAAACATAAGCCAATTGCTGTTGGTATTGATTTTTATCCCTCATTCATACAGACAAAACAAAAATATATATTTATTTATTTATTTTTTTTTTTCAGGATAAAAATATCACAAAATGAAGCTAAGAAGGCTTGATTGCCAAGAAATATTGACAATGGGTGGTGGAGAGAAAGAAGTTAGACAGCAAGGTATTAAATTAGTTAGCCTGGTGGAGAACATGAGCAAAGCCTATGTTTGGTGAACTATTCCTTTAGGGACTGTTTAAATGAATGTGCATCATTGATGGACAGAATATGCTGAGGTAGAGAATTCCACTGTTTGGCAATGATATGTGAGTAGAAGGAGACGCCGTGAGAGTTTTGGGTTTTGTTAACCTTCAACAATACTTTATCAGCAGAAAAGATTTTAGGTTAGTGTAGGGTTGGACAAGGTCAGACAGAGCTAGGCAGTTGTCAGGTTTGTATAAGACTGTATGGGCAGTTAGTAGCTGAGTCAGAGTAAGCAGGTGAGGGATCTCTAACCAGTTCAGCTGGAGAAGGGCAGTGCAATGGTGAGATCTTTGAGACTGATTAGTGGCAAATTTGGCTATTTTGTTATAGCAAGATTCAAAGCTATTCGGTTCAGATTTACAAATATTGGTAAATATTTGTGAATAGTAAAGCAGGGAAGATAAGAAATGGGTTCTGGCTGTTGCGAGTCTGGCATGGTCAGTAAGATACAATTTAGCCCTATAGAGAGAACCCAGTTAGACATGAACATTTAAATTGTTTATTAGGCAAAGTTTGAACACTGGTAACGAAATGGTTCCTTATATTTCAATGTTTTTGTCTAACTCGGATTAAAAGATCTTTCTGCAAACATTCCCAATATTACTTCATAACATTCATCACAGTGCTATCAAGTTTCTTATTCAGATTATTACTATAGATGAAAGTATCATTTACCAATACTAATACATTTAAGTTACCACTGTAATGCTGTAATCATAGCATTAGTTTTGTCTTCAAAATGGAACATATAATGGGTCTTCCTCCCAGGACATACTGGGATGGTTTAAATGAATAATAACACTAGCAATGTAAGGTAATTTACAGAGCTATAAAAAACTGTTCATTCAGACTTTGGCCTTTCAGAAAATTTACATTTTAACAACTTTATTGTGTACACTTTTGTATCTGATTGCACATTATGAGTATAAAGTGCTTCTGTATGCATAAACACCTGCTGACTTTGCTTCTAGTGCAAAAGCTTCAACAGGATGAACATATCCTTTCTTAGAAAAGGTCATGTCATCTGCTCTGTTTATGGTTAGTTCAATTCATCAGCTCCAAACCAGTTTATTTTCCTGAAGACAATCATCAATAACTTAACAAATCGCTGCCTGAGTTTTATGCTAGGGCACAGGTAAGAAGAATGAAAGTGTATCGTGGATTTCTTTACGCTGCTTTACACCGCTATTCATAGTCTGAGGCTTTGTGTTTTTGTGGTGGTAATCCATGAGGAGCATTACTACATGGTTATACTAATCACAACCTTTGTGGATGACTAAGAAAATGCAAAGGTGTTTTATTAAACATGCCTTCATATCACAAAAGCCTAATATGCTTAAGGCGTAAGTGACAGGGGGACAGCTAAAATACAGATAAGGTGAATTACACATTTGTGTGCCAGTAGGATTCATAGCCATGAATTTAAAATGAGCTTATTTGCACACAAAACATGTAATTGGCCCTGAACTTATGCCAGTAACCATTTTAACATGAGAATACTAAGTTGTGAGGGGAAAGGAAAAAAGTAATATGCACTGCCATATATTTTAAAAGGAGGTACAGTTATTGAATTTACTTATTTATTGCATTTTACTGCTTTTTCATACATGTACAAATTAGCGAAGGGGTTGTTTAGTGGAATATTTTATTTTGGAGTCAGTGAAGTGCTTGTACATTCATGGAAAAACTACTGAAGGGATCGTTGGGGGGAATGCTTCATTTTAGTGTGTTTGCATACTTAGACAAACTACACAAAAGGTGGCTGGGGCAAGTTCATAGACCTTAAGTCGGATACCAGAGGTGAAGCATCGCTTTTAACAATGCATGTCAGTACCTTGCTGATATTGGACTATGAATTGTAAGAATATTTCAGAAGCATACAGTGCTTTACAAACTTTATTTGTAATGGGTGTCAGTAGCTTGCTGATATTGGACTATGAATTGTAAGAATATTCCAGAAGCATACAGTGCTTTACAAACTTTATTTGCAATGGATGTCAGTACCTTGCTGATATTGGACTATGAATTGTAAGAATATTTCAGAAGCATGCAGTGCTTTACAAACTTTATTTGCAATGGATGTGAGTACCTTGCTGATATTGGACTATGAATTGTAAGAATATTCCAGAAGCATACAGTGCTTTACAAACTTTATTTGCAATGGATGTGAGTACCTTGCTGATATTGGACTATGAATTGTAAGAATATTTCAGAAGCATACAGTGCTTTACAAACTTTATTTGTAATGCATGTCAGTACCTTGCTGATATTGGACTATGAATTGTAAGAATATTTTAGAAACATACAGTGCTTTACAAACTTTATTTGCAATGGATGTGTGTACCTTGCTGATATTGGACTATAAATTGTAAGAATATTCCAGAAGCATACAGTGCTTTACAAACTTTATTTGCAATGGATGTGAGTACCTTGCTGATATTGGACTATGAATTGTAAGAATATTCCAGAAGCATACAGTGCTTTACAAACTTTATTTGCAATGGATGTGAGTACCTTGCTGATATTGGACTATGAATTGTAAGAATATTTCAGAAGCATACAGTGCTTTACAAACTTTATTTGCAATGGATGTCAGTAGTTTGCTGATATTGGACTATGAATTGTAAGAATATGTCAGAAGCATACAGTGCTTTACAAACTTTATTTGCAATGGATGTCAGTAGCTTGCTGATATTGGACTATGAATTGTAAGAATATTTCAGAAGCATACAGTGCTTTACAAACTTTATTTGCAATGGATGTCAGTAGCTTGCTGATATTGGACTATGAATTGTAAGAATATTTAAGAAGCATACAGTGCTTTACAAACTTTATTTGCAATGGATGTCAGTAGCTTGCTGATATTGGACTATGAATTGTAAGAATATTTAAGAAGCATACAGTGCTTTACAAACTTTATTTGCAATGGGTGTCAGTAGCTTGCTGATATTGGACTATGA
Organism: Protopterus annectens; assembly: GCF_019279795.1. NCBI lineage: Eukaryota > Metazoa > Chordata > Ceratodontiformes > Protopteridae > Protopterus > Protopterus annectens. The sequence continues at coordinate 9,631 of NW_025048898.1, read as the reverse complement.
ATTGTAAGAATATTCCAGAAGCATACAGTGCTTTACAAACTTTATTTGCAATGGATGTCAGTACCTTGCTGATATTGGACTATGAATTGTAAGAATATTTCAGAAGCATACAGTGCTTTACAAACTTTATTTGCAATGGATGTGAGTATCTTGCTGATATTGGACTATGAATTTTAAGAATATTCCAGAAGCATACAGTGCTTTACAAACTTTATTTGCAATGGATGTCAGTAGCTTGCTGATATTGGACTATGAATTGTAAGAATATTTCAGAAGCATACAGTGCTTTACAAACTTTATTTGCAATGGATGTGAGTACCTTGTTGATATTGGACTATGAATTGTAAGAATATTTCAGACGCATACAGTGCTTTACAAACTTTATTTGCAATGGATGTCAGTAGTTTGCTGATATTGGACTATGAATTGTAAGAATATTTCAGAAGCATACAGTGCTTTACAAACTTTATTTGCAATGGATGTCAGTAGCTTGCTGATATTGGACTATGAATTGTAAGAATATTTCAGAAGTATACAGTGCTTTACAAACTTTATTTGCAATGGATGTGAGTACCTTGCTGATATTGGACTATGAATTGTAAGAATATTTCAGAAGCATACAGTGCTTTACAAACTTTATTTGCAATGCATGTCAGTACTTTGCTGATATTGGACTGTGAATTGTAAGAATATTTCAGAAGCATACAGTGCTTTACAAACTTTATTTGCAATGGATGTGAGTACCTTGCTGATATTGGACTATGAATTGTAAGAATATTTCAGAAGCATACAGTGCTTTACAACCCTTATTTGCAATGCATGTCAGTACCTTGCTGATATTGGACTATGAATTGTAAGAATATTTCAGAAGCATACAGTGCTTTACAAACGTTATTTGCATTGGGTGTCAGTAGCTTGCTGATATTGGACCATGAATTGTAAGAATATTTCAGAAGCATACAGTGCTTTACAAACTTTATTTGCAATGGATGTGAGTACCTTGCTGATATTGGACTATGAATTGTAAGAATATTCCAGAAGCATACAGTGCTTTACAAACTTTATTTGCAATGGATGTGAGTATCTTGCTGATATTGGACTATGAATTGTAAGAATATTTCAGATGCATACAGTGCTTTACAAACTTTATTTGCATCTCATTATGCTTAAGACATTTTGCATTAGTGTAAATGGCATCTATGAATCTCGACTTTGTTACACTCATTTGTAAACATCAGGAATACCTCTATTGCATTTGTACAAATGACTATGGAAACTGGCCTTATTTCCCGTGTATCTGACAGACACTGAAAGTTTAGCAAAATTAAAAATAGTGGTAGACTCCTCAGCTTTAAGTGTATAGCAGTAGCTATCATATTGATGACAATAATGATGTTTTACGTTTTTGATGGTTTCTATGATTCTAAAACGAAGAGTGTTATTTGAGAAAGGATATTTATTTCTTTTACATTTGTTTACTGGGAAAAGGCTGAAAGGGGAGGATTGCCCATTTTTAGTGGAGGCCCGGGGAGAAAATCTCCAAACAATAGTGCATAGAATTTTTTATAATAAGAACGAAAACAAAGAAAACATGCAAAACATGCAGTACTAAAAAAGTATTAAATACAATAAAATACAAAGATAAAATAAATAGTAGGTATAGGGAGCATACAGTAAATGGAATATTATTTGAACATATTAGTGATTGATGGTGAAGATATATGAATGTGATATAAGTATATATACTGTAAAATACAGTACACAGCAAGAGAAAGCATCTAAATAGATGAAATGTGATATAAGTATATATACTGTAAAATACAGTACACTGCAAGAGACTGCATCTAAATAGATGAAATGTGATATAAGTATATATACTGTAAAATACATTACACTGCAAGAGAATGCATCTAAATAGATGAAATGTGATATAAGTATATATACTGTAAAATACATTACACTGCAAGAGAATGCATCTAAATAGATGAAATGTGATATAAGTATATATATATACTGTAAAATATAGTACACTGCAAGACACTGCATCTAAATACATGAAATGTGATATAAGTATATATACTGTAAAATACATTACACTGCAAGAGAATGCATCTAAATAGATGAAATGTGTTATAAGTATATATACTATAAAATACATTACACTGCAAGAGAATGCATCTAAATAGATGAAATGTGATATAAGTATATATACTGTAAAATACATTACACTGCAAGAGAATGCATCTAAATAGATGAAATGTGATATAAGTATATATACTGTAAAATACAGTACACTGCAAGAGAATGCATCTAAATAGATGAAATGTAATATAAGTATATATACTGTAAAATACAGTACACCGCAAGAGAATGCATCTAAATAGATGAAATGTGATACAAGTATATATACTGTAAAATAAATTACACTGCAAGAGAATGCATCTAAATAGATGAAATGTGATATAAGTATATATACTGTAAAATACAGTACACCGCAAGAGAATGCATCTAACTAGATGAAATGTGATATAAGTATATATACTGTAAAATACATTACACCATAAGAGAATGCATCTAAATAGATGAAATGTGATATAAGTATATATACTGTAAAATACAGTACACCATAAGAGAATGCATCTAAATAGATGAAATGTGATATAAGTATATATACTGTAAAATACATTACACTGCAAGAGAATGCATCTAAATAGATGAAATGTGATATAAGTATATATACTGTAAAATACAGTACACTGCAAGAGAATGCATCTAAATAGATGAAATGTGATATAAGTATATATACTGTAAAATACATTACACTGCAAGAGAAAGCATCTAAATAGATGAAATATGATATAAGTATATATACTGTAAAATACAGTACACTGCAAGAGAATGCATCTAAATAGATGAAATGTGATACAAGTATATATACTGTAAAATACAGTACACTGCAAGAGAAAGCATCTAAATAGATGAAATGTGATATAAGTATATCTACTGTAAAATACAGTACACCGCAAGAGAAAGCATCTAAATAGATGAAATGTGATATAAGTATATATACTATAAAATACAGTACACTGCAAGAGACTGCATCAAAATAGATGAAATGTGATATAAGTATATATACTGTAAAATACATTACACTGCAAGAGAAAGCATCTAAATAGATGAAATGTGATATAAGTATATATACTGTAAAATACAGTACACTGCAAGAGACTGCATCTAAATAGATGAAATGTGATATAAGTATATATACTGTAAAATACATTACACTGCAAGAGAATGCATCTAAATAGATGAAATGTGTTATAAGTATATATACTGTAAAATACATTACACTGCAAGAGAATGCATCTAAATAGATGAAATGTGATATAAGTATATATACTGTAAAATACATTACACTGCAAGAGAATGCATCTAAATAGATGAAATGTGATATAAGTATATATACTGTAAAATACAGTACACTGCAAGAGAATGTATCTAAATAGATGAAATGTAATATAAGTATATATACTCTAAAATACAGTACACCGCAAGAGAATGCATCTAAATAGATGAAATGTGATACAAGTATATATACTGTAAAATAAATTACACTGCAAGAGAATGCATCTAAATAGATGAAATGTGATATAAGTATATATACTGTAAAATACAGTACACCGCAAGAGAATGCATCTAACTAGATGAAATGTGATATAAGTATATATACTGTAAAATACATTACACCATAAGAGAATGCATCTAAATAGATGAAATGTGATATAAGTATATATACTGTAAAATACAGTACACCATAAGAGAATGCATCTAAATAGATGAAATGTGATATAAGTATATATACTGTAAAATACATTACACTGCAAGAGAATGCATCTAAATAGATGAAATGTGATATAAGTATATTTACTATAAAATACAGTACACTGCAAGAGAATGCATCTAAATAGATGAAATGTGATATAAGTATATATACTGTAAAATACATTACACTGCAAGAGAAAGCATCTAAATAGATGAAATATGATATAAGTATATATACTGTAAAATACAGTACACTGCAAGAGAATGCATCTAAATAGATGAAATGTGATACAAGTATATATACTGTAAAATACAGTACACCGCAAGAGAAAGCATCTAAATAGATGAAATGTGATATAAGTATATATACTGTAAAATACAGTACACCGCAAGAGAAAGCATCTAAATAGATGAAATGTGATATAAGTATATATACTGTAAAATACAGTACACCGCAAGAGAATGCATCTAAATAGATGAAATGTGATACAAGTATATATACTTTAAAATAGAGTACACAGCAAGAGAAAGCATCTAAATAGATGAAATGTGATATAAGTATATATACTATAAAATACAGTACACCGCAAGAGAATGCATCTAAATAGATGAAATGTGATATAAGTATATATACTATAAAATACAGTACACCACAAGAGAATGCATCTAAATAGATGAAATGTGATATAAGTATATATACTATAAAATACAGTACACTGCAAGAGACTGCATCTAAATAGATGAAATATGATATAAGTATATATACTGTAAAATACATTACACTGCAAGAGAAAGCATCTAAATAGATGAAATGTGATATAAGTATATATACTGTAAAATACAGTACACCATAAGAGAATGCATCTAAATAGATGAAATGTGATATAAGTATATATACTGTAAAATACAGTACACCGCAAGAGAAAGCATCTAAATAGATGAAATGTGATATAAGTATATATACTATAAAATACAGTACACTGCAAGAGACTGCATCAAAATAGATGAAATGTGATATAAGTATATATATACTGTAAAATACATTACACTGCAGGAGAAAGCATCTAAATAGATGAAATGTGATATAAGTATATATACTGTAAAATACAGTACACCGCAAGAGAATGCATCTAAATAGATGAAATGTGATACAAGTATATATACTGTAAAATAGAGTACACAGCAAGAGAAAGCATCTAAATAGATGAAATGTGATATAAGTATATATACTATAAAATACAGTACACCGCAAGAGAATGCATCTAAATAGATGAAATGTGATATAAGTATATATACTGTAAAATACAGTACACCGCAAGAGAATGCATCTAAATAGATGAAATGTGATATAAGTATATATACTGTAAAATACATTACACCATAAGAGAATGCATCTAAATAGATGAAATGTGATATAAGTATATATACTGTAAAATACAGTACACCATAAGAGAATGCATCTAAATAGATGAAATGTGATATAAGTATATATACTGTAAAATACAGTACACCATAAGAGAATGCATCTAAATAGATGAAATGTGATATAAGTATATATACTATAAAATACAGTACACTGCAAGAGACTGCATCTAAATAGATGAAATATGATATAAGTATATATACTGTAAAATACATTACACTGCAAGAGAAAGCATCTAAATAGATGAAATGTGATATAAGTATATATACTGTAAAATACAGTACACCGCAAGAGAATGCATCTAAATAGATGAAATGTGATATAAGTATATATACTGTAAAATACAGTACACTGCAAGAGACTGCATCTAAATAGATGAAATGTGATATAAGTATATATACTATAAAATACAGTACACCGCAAGAGAATGCATCTAAATAGATGAAATGTGATATAAGTATATATACTATAAAATACAGTACACTGCAAGAGAATGCATCTAAATAGATGAAATGTGATATAAGTATATATACTGTAAAATACAGTACACTGCAAGAGAATGCATCTAAATAGATGAAATGTGATATAAGTATATATACTGTAAAATACAGTACACTGCAAGAGACTGCATCTAAATAGATGAAATGTGATATAAGTATATATACTGTAAAATACAGTACACTGCAAGAGAATGCATCTAAATAGATGAAATGTGATATAAGTATATATACTGTAAAATACAGTACACTGCAAGAGAATGCATCTAAATAGATGAAATGTGATATAAGTATATATACTGTAAAATACAGTACACTGCAAGAGAATGCATCTAAATAGATGAAATGTGATATAAGTATATATACTGTAAAATACAGTACACTGCAAGAGAATGCATCTAAATAGATGAAATGTGATATAAGTATATATACTGTAAAATACAGTACACTGCAAGAGAATGCATCTAAATAGATGAAATGTGATATAAGTATATATACTGTAAAATACAGTACACCACAAGAGAATGCATCTAAATAGATGAAATGTGATATAAGTATATATACTGTAAAATACAGTACACCGCAAGAGAAAGCATCTAAATAGATGAAATGTGATATAAGTATATATACTGTAAAATACAGTACACTGCAAGAGAATGCATCTAAATACATGAAATGTGATATAAGTATATATACTGTAAAATACAGTACACTGCAAGAGAATGCATCTAAATACATGAAATGTGATATAAGTATATATACTGTAAAATACAGTACACTGCAAGAGACTGCATCTAAATAGATGAAATGTGATATAAGTATATATACTGTAAAATACAGTACACTGCAAGAGAATGCATCTAAATAGATGAAATGTGATATAAGTATATATACTGTAAAATACATTACACTGCAAGAGAATGCATCTAAATAGATGAAATGTGATATAAGTATATATACTGTAAAATACAGTACACCATAAGAGAATGCATCTAAATAGATGAAATGTGATATAAGTATATATACTATAAAATACAGTACACCGCAAGAGAAAGCATCTAAATAGATGAAATGTGATATAAGTATATATACTGTAAAATACAGTACACCGCAAGAGAATGCATCTAAATAGATGAAATGTGATATAAGTATATATACTGTAAAATACAGTACACCGCAAGAGAATGCATCTAAATAGATGAAATGTGATATAAGTATATATACTGTAAAATACAGTACACTGCAAGAGAATGCATCTAAATAGATGAAATGTGATATAAGTATATATACTGTAAAATACAGTACACCACAAGAGAATGCATCTAAATAGATGAAATGTGATATAAGTATATATACTGTAAAATACATTACACTGCAAGAGAATGCATCTAAATACATGAAATGTGATATAAGTATATATACTGTAAAATACAGTACACTGCAAGAGAATGCATCTAAATAGATGAAATGTGATATAAGTATATATACTGTAAAATACAGTACACTGCAAGAGACTGCATCTAAATAGATGAAATGTGATATAAGTATATATACTGTAAAATACAGTACACTGCAAGAGAATGCATCTAAATAGATGAAATGTGATATAAGTATATATACTGTAAAATACAGTACACCGCAAGAGAATGCATCTAAATAGATGAAATGTGATATAAGTATATATACTGTAAAATACACTGCAAGAGAATGCATCTAAATAGATGAAATGTGATATAAGTATATATACTGTAAAATACAGTACACCGCAAGAGAATGCATCTAAATAGATGAAATGTGATATAAGTATATATACTGTAAAATACAGTACACTGCAAGAGAATGCATCTAAATACATGAAATGTGATATAAGTATATATACTGTAAAATACATTACACCATAAGAGAATGCATCTAAATAGATGAAATGTGATATAAGTATATATACTGTAAAATACAGTACACTGCATGAGAATGCATCTAAATACATGAAATGTGATATAAGTATATATACTGTAGCATACAGTACACCATAAGAGAATGCATCTAAATAGATGAAATGTGATATAAGTATATATACTGTAAAATACAGTACACTGCAAGAGAATGCATCTAAATAGATGAAATGTGATATAAGTATATATACTGTAAAATACAGTACACCGCAAGAGAAAGCATCTAAATAGATGAAATGTGATATACGTATATATACTGTAAAATACAGTACACCGCAAGAGAATGCATCTAAATAGATGAAATGTGATATAAGTATATATACTGTAAAATACAGTACACTGCAAGAGACTGCATCTAAATAGATGAAATGTGATATAAGTATATATACTGTAAAATACAGTACACCGCAAGAGAAAGCATCTAAATAGATGAAATGTGATATAAGTATATATACTGTAAAATACAGTACACTGCAAGAGAATGCATCTAAATAGATGAAATGTGATATAAGTATATATACTGTAAAATACAGATGTACTGCAAGAGAATGCATCTAAATACATGAAATGTGATATAAGTATATATACTGTAAAATACAGTACACTGCAAGAGAATGCATCTAAATAGATGAAATGTGATATAAGTATATATACTGTAAAATACAGTACACTGCAAGAGAATGCATCTAAATAGATGAAATGTGATATAAGTATATATACTGTAAAATACAGTACACTGCAAGAGAATGCATCTAAATAGATGAAATGTGATATAAGTATATATACTGTAAAATACAGTACACTGCAAGAGAATGCATCTAAATAGATGAAATGTGATATAAGTATATATACTGTAAAATACATTACACCGCAAGAGAATGCATCTAAATACATGAAATGTGATATAAGTATATATACTGTAAAATACAGTACACTGCAAGAGAATGCATCTAAATAGATGAAATGTGATATAAGTATATATACTGTAAAATACAGTACACTGCAAGAGACTGCATCTAAATAGATGAAATGTGATATAAGTATATATACTATAAAATACAGTACACCATAAGAGAATGCATCTAAATACATGAAATGTGATATAACTATATATATACTGTAAAATACAGTACACTGCAAGAGAATGCATCTAAATAGATGAAATGTGATATAAGTATATATACTGTAAAATACATTACACTGCAAGAGAATGCATCTAAATAGATGAAATGTGATATAAGTATATATACTGTAAAATACATTACACTGCAAGAGAATGCATCTAAATACATGAAATGTGATATAAGTATATATACTGTAAAATACAGTACACTGCAAGAGAATGCATCTAAATAGATGAAATGTGATATAAGTATATATACTGTAAAATACAAAGAAAAAGTTTAAAATAATAAATTGTAAATAATAATTTAAAATCAAAAAAAGGAAATGTTTAAAATAATAAATTGTAAATAATAATTTAAAAAATCACAAAAAGTTTAAATGATAAAGTATAAAAGTAAATACGTAAAAAATCACTAAAAAGAATGTTTAAAATAATAAATGTAATAAGTAAATTTAAAAAAAAGAAATTTAAAAAATAAATTTAAATAAAATTGAAAAAAGAAAAAAGAAAATTAAATAAAAAATTTATAAAAAAAAATTAAAAAATAAAAAAAAAAATTTTAAAATGTAAATTTATAAAAAAATGAAAAAAAAAAAAGAAAATAATTTAAATAATAATAAAAAAACAAAAGATGATTAAAAAAATTTAAAAAATTTAACTGAAAAAATCAAAAAAATTTTAAAATAATAAATTGTAAATAAATTACTTAAAAAACAAAAAAGAAAAGGTTTTAAATTAATTAAATTAAAGTAATAAAAAAAAAGAAAAAGAATATCTAAAAAAAAATTTTAAAGAAATTTAAAAAATAAAA